>NC_079407.1:26588007-26770507 GCF_029220125.1 Pseudoliparis swirei
CTTAATAACTTAGGATGGGTTAAATGCAGAGAACAAATTTCCCCTTGGGGATTAATAAAGTATATATCTAATCTAATCTAATCTATATATGTTTGTATTAATGTCTGCAGGGGAAAGAGAGACGTGTACCAGTCCTGTGTAAACAGCTGTACGGTATTCTTATCTCTATCTAGACATAAGTAGGCGGAGGAAGAGTGAGACGGCGAGCTCGTCTGGAGGCTGAAGATGCTTGTGAGCACGTTGAGAATCAAGAGATGTCCTGAATGTGTGGCGTTCACTGTTCAGGGTTAAGAGAATTCTTTCATATACTTTCTTTATATCCATACACTCTGTCTTACTCATAGAATGTGTTCATGTAACTCTGTAACATTCATTCTGGTCACATGACGTCTATTGCTTCAGTCTTTTTCCCCTGAAGGTTTTTTTTCAAATTTTTGGGTGGAGTTTTTCCTGATCCGATGTGAAGTCAAAGGTCAGGGATGTCATATGTGTACAGATTGTAAATCCCCCGAAGGCAAATTCGCAATTTGTGATATTAGGCTGTATGAAATAAACTAAATATGGGGTTAAGATAGGAGTTGCTGACTTTAGGGTTGCTATGGCGACACACCTATGTCTTTGCTCATGAATCTGATGACCCATAAGCTTAGTTTTCCAACCTCTATAAATTGCATGTTATCACCATTAAAAGTCACCCTGCGTTACATTTCTATGAACAACCCTTCCGGCTCGTCCTGAGTCACATGATGGAGTAATGCACCTGCTTTTAAATCAGGCTCCAATTTACTGACATATATCAAGATTGTTCTCCTTTTTGACAGCTTGGACATGCGAGAAAAACTAAATGTTCTCCAAGAATTTGAGGTAACATTGAGTGAAGTATTCCTTTTAAGGTTTTACTGCAGCCGGTTGATAAGATAAACTATATCCGCTTACATAACTGCAGGCTGCAAGGTATATGCTCATCTCACTGTAATTTAATATATGTTAATGCACTCCCTCAATATTTTATATTGCATATATTTTCCACGATGGCCTGAACACTGGGAGTTAACATTCAGGTTGTAGTGTCATATCCGCCTCCCTATACACACAAACACACACACAGACTTGTAATCGCTGACCCGTGAGGACCTTGACTCAGGGGTGTTGCGTGGGGACATAACTCTAAAATTGAATAACAGCATACTTTTGATCACAAAGATTTTTGAGGGGGCCTGGGAACCACAATACTAACTCAAGTATAAATACTTCTCAAATTTAGAAAGTGTTATTTTGGACAGATTGTTTTATCCCAGCGGGGACCCGCCCATTGTGTCATAAAACAAACCACCACCAGGGTACACTGTTAAAGATATGCAATGGAGGATGTTTTTAGCATTACTAAGGTGTGTTCTTTTTCACACACACACACAGACTTGTAATCGCTGACCCATGAGGACCTTGACTCGGGGGTGTTGCGTGGGGACATCACTCTAAAATTGAATAACAGCATACTTCTGATCACAAAGATTTTTGAGGGGGCCTGGGAACCACAATACTAACTCAAGAATAAATATTTCTCAAATTTAGAAAGCTTAGGTTTTTCTATCCCAGCATAAAACAAACCACCACCAGGGGGACACTGTTAAAGATATGCCATGGAGGATGTTTTTAGAATCACTAAGGTGTGCTATTTTTCACACACACAAACACACACACACACACGTTTAACATGTAGTGTCATGCTACTCATATGTAAGTGTTTCTCATAATTGATCAAGATAGTTGCACAAAACATGAATATTAAAGTGGTCTTTTAAGATGACATCTCTTTCTCTCTCTCTCTTTCACTCTCCATTAGTATATCATTGTTTAATGTTTAAGAACAAAAGAATCAAAGCTAAGACAAATATTAACACATATACACTCACACACACACACACATACGCACACACATATATACACTGTGTACATTCTCCAGGTAATTCCATTTTGCGCATGAGTCGCCTAGGACAATATATTATAATAATATATAATATATTAGACGTGATTTAACCCCTTCAGTTCAGTTTCCCCGTTCTCTCCCTTCATCGAGAACATTTCTCTAACTCTTGTTTTGTTCTGAAACAGAAGATATAGGTTGTCGAATATAAATTATATTACATGTTTGTTTGGTAGTCAGCTTTGTGTGTCTATTGCATTTTGAAAAAGCAGAAATATTCATGGATTTTTAATAATCTCTGAAAGTGAAATCATTGAGAACAGATTTTGCGTGGAAACCTTTGTTGCATCAGCTATTGTTGTCTTAAAAATTTAAATAATGTATTTTCAGAGCACACGCTGACGGGCAGAAGTGTTTCTTGGCCAGGAGTTCTGTGCAAAACCAAAAAAACAAATACGATATAATATAATAATTAGTGATCTTAAGAGATGCGCAGTAGGCAGATTGTGTTGCCTTTGCACAGAGCCAGGCAAGCTGTTCAGTCATACAGTCATAGATATGTGCCAATCATATTTAATAGACAGATATGGGCGTGGTATTAATTTGATCATCTCAGGGAAACTAGTAAGAGTATTTCCCAAAATGTGGTATGTATGCATGTGTGTAACAGTATGTTGTGTGTACATTTTGGGATGAATTTTTATTATTATCATGGAGTTTTATGCAGGGTAATTGATCTAAATATATGTATGGGGTCTGAAACTGAAAAAAACTGTACTGAAGTAGCCATTGGTATTAATTGCATCCATATTTCCGTTTACAGTAGTGCAGATAAATATGAGTCTCTGTCACGTCTCCCCAGAGGAACGCTCTGTCACAACAGCTTTATTACGCTGAGCCTGAATGTTACATGAATCAGAATCAGAATCAGAATCAGAATCAGAAACAGGTTTATTGCCAAAGAATGAATGTTTTCACAAACAAACGAGGAATTTTTTTTGGTGGAAGGTGCAACATTTGGACATGACAAACAACAATCAACGCAAGGAGGGAGGAGGAGTGGGAGGAAGAGGGAGGAGGAGGAAGAGGAAGGAGCGGGAAGAAGGAGGAGAGAGGAAGGTGGAAGAAGAGGTGGTAGTCCTGGGGGTGACAGTCAGTCAGTCCCGGGGTCCATTGATGAGCCCGACCGCCGTCGGGAAAAAGCTATTGGTGTGGCGGGAGGTCGTGGTCATGATGGACCGCAGCCTCCTCCCCGAGGGGAGGGACTCGAACAGGGAGTGTCCAGGGTGGGACATGTGTGCAGTGTTTGATCGTTTCTGATAAAGATAATCAAAACTCAAACATGTAAGATCCAGGGGGCCAGAATGATGCACCTGTCACAATCAGTTGGAGACATATAATCGTCTATGGAGTTTTCATCCTCCACAGAGATACAATATGAGACACAAACCGCAAGGATATGATAAAAGGGATCAGATAGGATTTTCTATTTTTGTATTTTATTCCCGGCGTCATTATCGCTCAAGTATTCACAAGTGTAAAACCGACATAAAATACATTCTCAAATATGATGTTTGTACCCAAATCACTTGAATTTGTTTAGCTTAATATTAATATTTCCAGGCAAAATATGGTATTCAAATGCAAGACATGCAACAAGGGCAACATTGAAGACTGATCTACATCTTACATTAAAAAAACAGAGTTATTGTGTTTAAAATATACTGTATTTAAAGGCAAGTTTAAGCATTATTCAGCAAAAATGCAAAGAGATGTATAAATGACTGCATCTGTTGAGAGAAAATAGACTTTAACCGTTGACTGCCACATTGGTTCTGACCTACTGCACACATGTGTGACAGCACACTGTGTGATAGAGCATATATGTCATACAAAGGTGTGTGTGTGTCTGTGTTTGTATTATTTTGATCTGCGCTATCCCTTTAAGTGACCGAGAAATGCATCTGTGTTATATTTCACGGGGTTTAAGGGTTCCCATCGGGGTGACTTGTGTCATCGGTCTGTGGGGAAGTCTTCATCATTATTCCCCATGTTCCCCAAAGAAAATGTTTTTTTTTGTTACGCATTCATTCATACTTTGTGAAGACCAGCATAATAGCTTTTTGTAATTACAGACACACATAATTAATTTTCTCACATTTCTTTATTTCTAAACAATCCGCTCTTTAATTGACGATCAAACGACTTTAATTAGTTTTTTTATACGAATCTTGCTTGGATTTCATTCATAAATTATCTGCGTGATTTTAATTGATGTTATTCACTTCATAGAAAATACATCCTCAAACTATCTCGGGTGACGTTGTCAGCATAATTTAAACTCCCTATGCCACCTTAACTACAGAAGTTATGTTTCCTTCTCTCACCAACATAGCCGCGGTGGATTACATTTTAATGATTGAATGGATTGTAAAATATATAAGCTCCTCATTTCTCCAGCGATATCTCCGAAAGGTGTTTAAAATGCATGTGGCGTAAACTTTTATTTCCAATTACCTCTCTTCTGTGGACTGTGTTCCAGACACAAACATACACATATATCTTACCATGGTAATGAGAATATTTCTATCATGGCATGGGTCATGAATTATGTTAATTAGATGGAGTTAATAGTCAGTTTTCAATGTGTCACGATTGTTTTCATTGCCATTGATACAAGTTACTAGCACTAACATTCTCATGATAACAACACAGTATCTTCAGGCTGTTTTTAAGAAAACATTTAAACTTTCCTACGCTACACGTTCTAGAACCGAGCTGTTTTACATCGAGGGAATCAAACCCAGAGTCAATGCTCCATCCTAGGCCTCAGGTTCATTATAATACTGTATCACCTCTTGTTCACATTGTGGACGAGTTGTCATGGTGCAAAAAAAATGACTCAAATTGTTCAGTCGTGTTATCCAATCGTAGAGGACAGCGCTTCTTTATGACATCTCACTGTGGGTGGTTTAAAAATAAGTAGCAGATATGATAAAGGTCAACATCTCTTATTGCTCTGAGACCATGTTCTATGAGCACACAAGTGGATTCTGCCTCTGGGTAGTTATTGAGTTGATTTCCTTCTCCAAAGACTTCACTTTATATACTTTATATACACTTAGACACACTGTATACACATTTTAAGTTTCTTAATTATCTAAATGTCTTAAATGTAATACATCCTGCTCTGCTATTTTATTTGATCTGTCTATGTATCTACTACCTACCTATCTATCTATATGCTACCTATCTATCTATATATATATATATGTATCTCCTACCTAACTATCTATCACATACCTATCTATCTATCTACCTATCACCTACCTACCTATCTATCTATCACGTACCTATCTATATATCTATCACCTACCTACCTATCTATCTATATGCTACCTAGCTATCTATATATATATATATATGTATCTCCTACCTAACTATCTATCACATACCTATCTATCTATCTATCTACCTATCACCTACCTACCTATCTATCTATCACGTACCTATCTATATATCTATCGCCTACCTATCTATTTATCTATCTATATCTATATATATATATCTATTTTTACCTTCCTACCTATCTATCTATCACCTACCTATATATCTACGTACAGTATATATATATATCACCTACCTATCTATCTATATCACATACCTACCTATCTATATATCTATCGCCTACCTATTTATCTATACATCTATCTGTCACTTACCTATCTATATATATATATGTATATCTCATCTACCTACCTACATATATATATATATATTTATATCTCATCTATCTATCTACCTATCTATATCTATATATATATATATATATCATCTATCTACCTACCTATCCATCTATCATATATCATCTACCTACCTACCTACATATATATATATATATATATATTTATATCTCATCTATCTACCTACCTATCTATATATATATATATATCTCATCTATCTACCCACCTATCCATCTATCAAATATCATCTACCTACCTTCCTATCTCTGAGACAGGACCGTGCATCAACTCCTTTTATGTTGAAGCTGCATCACATTGCTGTGATGAAGAGGGAGAAGAGGTTGGGCTTGAAAGTTCTCACTTTCCCATTAAATCCATACAATCCAATCCCCTCTCGTGGTGATGAGCGTTCCGTGGCAACTGAGAGGATGAAATCCCAAGTGGCTGAAATAGCCATGCTGTGTCAGGTACCTTGAGACAGAGACACTAAGTGAGAATCTTGTATTTGGGATAAACTCAGAGAAGAAGCTGCCATAGAATACCATATTCCTGTTGTTTTGATCCCTTCATCGGTATTCTGTGCACATTTAGGCAGATTAAGGCCGCGGTGATACTCGTGATGAAAGGACTGATTAACATAACTGGCCTTGGAGGGTGTAGGTGGAAGATGTGACTGGATAGTATGCACCAACTGATTGCCCCATGTAATCAGTGGTACTAATGGTCAAAGTAATCCCCAAAGTAATCACCGATGGGGTAACTTCTGAGGCTCTTTGTCGAGCAAACAAAGCAACTCTCACAAGTCAGGGCACGGCCTGAGAGTTGTACCTTTATATGTCTCATGTAGGTCTCAGAGCAATTTCTAAAGCTCTGCTATTAGCAAAAGGTCTGATCTTGGATCAGTGTCTCGAGTGCTTAGTCGAGCTTATCTCTTTCAACATTCAGAGTGCAAACTGATCCTCTTTCAGCAGCCTGCGAGGCTTCCTGCCAGCTTCTAGCGTAGCTACGAGAGCAGTGGACCCAGGTGCGAGGACGATTTGTGTGCCCGTGGCAAACACCTCGCCAAGCCCATCCCCCACACCCGCTTAAGGGAGGCAGACTGCATTTTCTTTTTGGATGAGGTTCCTCGTGGCGTCCCACAGGACCATGTGATACAGGAGCAGCTGAACTGCCTCGCCGCATTTGCGGGATAACTCAATTACCCTCGGAAGTCGAGGGGAAGAAGAAGGTGTGAATCACACGCTGAGAGTGAGGCGGGAGTGATTCGTGGACGTGTGAACTGCCAGGTGAGGAGCTTCAAATCCCCAGACCAGCGGGGACCAATCGGCCTGCTTTGTGTGAGCATTGACTTCCTGTGGGGTTCATTGAGGTACGAAGCCTTCGACTGGAGACATTGCACAATACCTGTCCTGTCCTCTACTGGTCCTGTGATTCAGGAATATACCTCAGAAACAACGTACATGCAGGTTCTCTCCAGTGTGTTGTTTTGCTCTTTCGTCCCGCCTCGTTGTTCTTGCTCTTTTCATCGGTATCGAATCTTCCTGAAAACACTTCCCTCCTACTGCCGACTACCTTCACCGGCAGAACGCTGCATCCTTTCCTTGCAGTATGTAAAGAGATCATTGGCTTAAACAAACATACAAACACACACTCAAACACACACTTTCTCCCCACCTACTCACTGTTACCATCATGTGTCATTGGCTGTTGCTAAGTTACAGCCTCCCCTCCCCCCCAAGCACATTTTTCTTCTTCTTCATTTACAAGTTTCTTCAGCTTAACAGCGAATAAACCTTTTTTCACCAGCCAGGGGTCCTTGTCCACTTTGCCCCTCTCGCTTTTCACCCTTTTTTTTCACTGGATTTTTTTCTCAGGTATAACTATAAACTTTCAAACAAAATAAAGTAGGGTTATGAAATCGGTGTCGTGACTCACGAAACAGATAGAGCCACGAGAGGGTAAAAAAAACTGAGACGGAAGAATCAAGAAGGAACACAGAAAGGACGGCGGATGAAAGCAGCGAGCTGCGGATTCAATTCAATGCAGTTTATTTTTGTACCGCCCAATATCACAAATTACAAACTCCACTCAGAGGGCTTTACAATCCGTACACATACGACATCCCTGACCTCTGACCTCACATCGGATCAGGAAAAACTCTCAAGAAATAGAAGAAAAAAAACTTTGAAAGGGGTAAAAAAAAAGAAGATGAAGCACCCTTCAGGAAAGCAACAGAGGAGGATCCCTCTCCAGGATGGACAGAACAATAGATGAATATATGTCATGTGACCAGAATGAAGCGTTACAGAGTTACATAAACACATTCAATCAATATGACAGAATGTATGAGTTGTTCGTAGAAGGCATGGTCCTCGAGTCGGAGGGGGGGGGGGGGGAGTCAACCCGCTCGGTTGAGAAATGGGAAACCTAGACCAGCAGGAGTAGCAACGGGAACCAGACCCTCTGGTTCCCGTTTCTAGACCCTGCGTAGTCTTATCAGTGCCCTCCACAAATCCCTCAACACTCACAATGCAATACGCATTAAACACGAGCGCACAAACAAATGTGTAAACAGAGATTGACTCTTATAGTGCTCCTCTTGAGCACATAACAATGATCATATATTAGTAGGTAATAAAAGATATACACAGCGCATGGCCATTACTGGATTGATGTCCCCGGAGGACGGCACGCCGGGCGGAAGAGATTAGAGATGGAATCCTCGTCGAACACAAACCATACGGAGGGATTACGGTGCCTGGTTATTATTCATGAGAGAAATGAAGAGGGCGGCTCAGACATCGAAAGCAGCTGAAGGAAAGTGGAGGGCAGTGAGAGGAGCCGGAAACAGAATGAGTGAGAGTGATTCCTGAGGGCATGTGATGAGCACCGTGCAGGTAGAGGAGGAATCGATATCCAGCGGAAACTCGGATCGGCAAGATGAAGGATGAAGGATGAAGGATGCAAGGATGCGAGTGAGGAGGTGGATGGACAGAAGGCCGGAGGAGGGAGTGATGCAGACTCCTCTTCTTCTTCTCTTTGTTATTCAGGGTCCGTACGGTCATGGAAAACCTGGAAAAGTCATGGAATTTGTAAATGGTTATTTCCAGGCCTGGAAAAAGTCATGGAGAAGAAAAAAAATCCCAAAAGTTTTGAAAAGTCTTTTTTTTATATATGTGCATTTATGCTCGTTTTAAATAGTTAATATGCTTTTAATAGAATGACGTTCAAATTATAAGCCGGCATACGCTCTTTCACACTTTTTCGAGCTGCAAGTGAACGCACCGTAACTGAAAAGACGTAAATGTTTATTATTTTGAATCAAGCTATTGTCTCTCATTCATTTGTGTCATGTAAGGTTATTTACTGTATGCTTTGGAATTCTCATCGTTAGTTTAAATACAGCATCTTCTCCCTTTTTCATGTAACGAGATTTCACGAAATGTTTTGGTCACGGACATTTGGTTTAAAGTCCTGGCAGCCCACCCCCGTGTGCATGAACCCTGGTAATTGTATTTCCTTTTAACTCCGTTCTCGTGCACTTCATTTGATCCCCGCTCTCTTTTTTCCTGCCCTTCGTTTAAGCAGACTTTCCCTCCGGCCTGTGATTTTTCTTTCTTCCATCCAAAGTGGTGCGATGGCTTTTCCGTTAGCTCACAGTGAGCGGCTCGACTGCATCAGTGGGCAAATGGTCGCCCTCCGGCACCGAGTTGTTCGACAGTGCAAATGGTCTTGAGGCTGAGCTCTCGTACTCTAACTACCAACACTAACAGCTGAGAGCAGCAGTGTAACGCACGCTGACACATGAATATTGCCAGATATCGCATGAATGTAAATATGTTTATACGGGTATTCGAAAGACGCCGAATACCGTGATATCTTGATCATATGGCATGCTCAGCTTTAGGAGACATGTGCACAGTGTTTCCCGTATTAAGAGGATACTCTTGTACTTAATGGATGCTTTTAAACAGCTGGTGTCAACGTCTATGTGCAGCGGTAGCCATTAAGTCCCCAGTCCACCTCTTCCTGCCATCCTCCATTAGCACTGGCATACAGTATATATATATATATATATATATATATATATATAAATATACATTTATGTATATTTTATAAATATATACATATATACATATATATATATATATATATATATGTATATATATATATTTACATATAAATAAATATAGATATACATATAAATTGGAGCACAAATGCATCTTTCAAAGGCTAATCATAATTAGTTTATATATATGTATTTTAAAAAAATTATATACATATATATGCAGTATATGTACTTATAAATATATTTAAATATATATATAACAATATATATAACATATATTATCAATACATATATATATATATATATAAATTGGAGCACAAATGCATCTTTCAAAGGCTAATCATAATTAGACATTACATGTATCTGATTGTATGAAAGGGCTGTGAATGCATCTTTGAATATTGGACGATCTGTTGAAACAATCACACTGCATCACTAACCCCTGAAACGGGGCCTTTTTGCACATGATTTGTAATAAAAAGACGTTTACAAGATAATATGAATCATTTCTTATGCAACCGAGACTGCTGTCAAGATTGCAGTATTAATACATTATGTTGTATAAGGAGCTGTAAGATAGACAAGCGCTCACAGCATTGAGAAACACACACACACACACACACACACACACAGGATTTCAAATCCTTCAACTAAGGAAGTTACTCATGCTGCATGCTGAGTGGGGTCATGAACGGGCCTGTGAGAAACGTGTGAGAGCTGCTGGTTCTGTGCGTGTGTGTGTGTTTAGCAGCATCACACACGCTGCCAATGGTGCCATGTCACGAGTTATTTCGGGGTCTGACAACCAATAGATTACTTTGGTTCCTGCGCAGATCCGAGATGATGAAACAGCTGTCAGAATATCAGAGCAGAAAAGACCCTCAGATGATCATTTTGAACCTTTTTTTTGTCATTCCCTCTTTTCTCTTTGCTCCTGTGGCTTGGTTAAAACCATTATTACAACAATGTTTCTAATAACCTATTACATTCTTGTCATATATATATATATAAATATATATTTTATATATATATATATATATGTATATATATATATACTTATAAATATATATGTGTATATCTATATAAATATGTATATTTATATATATATATATATATATATTGTACATATATATATGTATATAGATATATATATTTATGCTTACCTATATTTATATATATATAAATATATACATACCTATATATATTTATTTATATCTACGTATATATATATATATGTATTTATATATACATACAGAAAATTATATATTTATATATATGTATATCTACATATATATATGTAGATATATATATATTAATTTATATACACATATAAATATATATATATATATACTTATATATATATATAACTTATATATATATATATATTTAAATATATATGGTAGGAGATATATTCTTTATTTCCTTGCGATATTGTATTGCTCTATAATTGTTATATCTAATGAGACTACATTTGTACATTAAGTACAAACCATTCAACTGTAGCAGGTAAATACGTCTACAAAGTCATAGTGATAAAGTGTTTTAAGATTTTCAAACATTGTGTCTTGACTCTATGATCCATTGTTAACACAAAGATCTTCAGCCGCCTGAATGAATCAAATCAAGTCTCAAATCAATCAAAATCATTGAGTATAAAAAGCCGTGTTGTTTGTTCAGCAGCGCCGTCTGTTGAACAAACAGGGGGCTGAATACGAAGAACACTAAGTTGATTTGATGGATCCGAGCGCTGAAGGCTAAGTGGCTTCAGATAAATATATTTCGGCATTTTAAAAAGAGGACTTCAGCTCTGGTCCCCATCACTTCAATGTTTCCCAATTGCATAACGACGGGAGGATTTAATATAGAAAGCAAAATGTGTTTCGCTGATCAATACGCCCTGACTGTTGCTTTAAAACAGATGTGAACCTATTCATACGTAAAGTGAACCTTGGCAGGCTACCAATCAATCAAGGAAATGATGGACTTGTGATATGATTTGCTGCATCAATATGAAGATGTACAACGACTGACTGGTTATTGTATTCATGACAGATTCCCCACAAGATCCTCGTATTAATGTAAATGTTGATGAGCGTCTATCCCTCCGTCAGCGATACTGGAGGCCGCCACTCAGCGCCTCATAGTTGTCACTTTTTTGTAGATTATCTTCTTGTCTTGGCTTTTGAAAATCTGCATTCTCACCTTTTTGCGACGCAACATTTGCTCCAGACTGAAATGTGTTTGAGTTTTTCCGGGTTCAGAGATGAAATATTGCTCAAAGCAAAACACAAAAACACGTCCGGCAGCAGATTCTTCATGAAATATGCTGTCAAACATTTTCAAAGCGCGAGTCTTCAGCGTTGGCTCTCCGTCACGTCGGTGTGGAGGCACACGGAACCATAAGGGTTCTTCGATGGTTCTTTAACAGGCTTTGTGGTTCTACGAAGAACCGTCACCTGCTGAAGATCCACGTTTTTCACTTGAGGCCCTATTTTAGGTTCTTTGAAGAACTCTTTCAGAAAAATGGTTCTTTAGAGAATCATTTTTTGAAGGTTCTTCGAGACACCTTTATAGGTTCTCTGATGAAATTGTTAAGGAAATGGTTCTTTAGAGAACCCTGGTTTGAAAGGTTCTTTGTGGAACCATAAATGGTGCATTGAAAAACCGTGTTTTGAAGGTTCTTTGAGACACCTTCATAGGTACTTTGAAGAACTCTTTAAGAAAAATGTTTTTTTAAAGAACCCTGGTTGGAAATGTTCTTTGTGGAACCAGAAATGGTGCCTTAAAGAACCATTTTTTATGTTCTCTGAGACACATTTACAGGTTCTTTGAAGAACTCTTGAAGAAAAATGGTTCTTTAAGGAACCCTGGTTTGAAAGGTTCTTTGTGGAACCAGAAATGGTGCCTTAAGGAACCATTTTTTAAGGTTCTTTGAGACACCTTCATAGGTTTTTTGAAGAACTCTTTAAGGAAATGGTTCTTTAAAGAACCCTGGAATGAAAGGTTCTTTGTGGAAACAGAAATTGTGCTTTAAAGAACCATTTTTAATGTTCTCTGAGACACATTTACAGGTTCTTTGAAGAACGCTTTAAGGAAATGGTTCTTCAAAGAACCCGTGGTACTAACCTCAGTTTATCTCTCCATTGCCCGTATCTTATGCTTACTATTCATTGTATTATTTTAAATGTGTTAACACGCATGTTCTCTGTCTTTAATTGTTAGTTCCTCTTGTCCACTATCTTTGTGAAATTATAATCATGCAACGAGTGGTACAGTGTTGGCAGCCTCAAAAGAGACGGTGTGTGTGTGTTTGTGTCTGTGTGTGTCTGTGTGGTGTCTGTTGTGTGTGTGTGTGTGTGTGTGTTTGTCTGTGTGTTTGTGGTTGAGCAGAAAGGGAGAATTAAAAGCACAGACGAGCCCTAACAGCAAAAGAGGGTGGAGCCAAGGAGGTGTTAAAGGGAATCCTACGCTACAGTGAATTTGTGTATGTGTGTGTGTGTGTGTGTCTGTTGACTGGCTGCCAGTTGGCGTGTGGTGCACCAAGCTGTTCTAATGAAGTTGATCCGATGTGCCACGCAAAGCTAATCCAAATTTATTTTAAAACGCCGATAGGTCAGAATAATGATTTTAACCCAGAATAAAAACACAAATCAGGAGAATGAAGGAGTCAGGTCCCTGAGACGCAGACAGCCACAGGAAGGAGCTCCAGTGGTTCATTTAACAGAGAATAAAGTCGATAAACAGCGTGAGAAAATGAGCGAGATTTGCTTCTTTTTTTAAAAACACGGAACAATTTGTTGCAGCCGAAGCCGCCGAGTTCTCCCGGGTATTTCTGGCGGACATTTTGATCTTCTCATTAATAAAAAGAAGGGAAAAAAGCTCGTCAAGGTCGGCCTCCAGCGGCTATTTCCAATAACGAGCCGTTCGAACAACGTGTAACGCTGATGGAGAGTTTAAAGAAACGATGACAAGGCAAAACGAAAACGATCAGAAAATCACATTCCAGTGTAATTTCCACGGTTTGTGTTTTGGGATGCGATCCATTCATAACTAACGCTGTAATATCATGGATGCTGTTCTCTAGCTCTCCTTCTCTGGATTGCAGTTCAAGTCTCATCCATCGATGGTTCCAATCAACAACATAAACTACATCATTGTTTTTGTTTTTTAAGATTCTCTTGAACTCTTAGCAGCGGTTATTAAATAAGCAACATGTATCAATGGGTTAATTAAATCAAATAATGAACGTTAGCCGTCATCTAATCAACCGCCCTCAGGTCAACCAATCAGAAGATCGATACACAGACAGGTTGAGTGAATTTAATTATTGGAAACAGAAGGTAATCATGCCAACTGACGATAGTACATCTCTATCAAAAACATATGTTTTAAGGTTCTTTAAGACACCTTTATAGGTTCTTTGAAGAACTCTTTAAGGAAATGGTTCTTTTAAGAACCCTGGTTTCAAATGTTCTTTGTGGAAACATAAATGGTGCCTTGAAGAACCGTGTTTTAAAGGTTCTTTGAGACAGCTTCATAGGTTCTTTGGAGAACTCTTTAAGGAAATGGTCCTTTAAAGAACCCTGATTTCAAATGTTCTTTGTGGAACAATAAATGGTGCCTTAAAGAACCATTTTGTTTGAAGGTTCTTTGAGACACCTTTATAGGTTCTTTGAAGAACTCTTTAAGTAAATGGTTCTTTAAAGAACCCTGGTTTGAAATGTTCTTTGTGGAACCATAAATGGTGCCTTGAAGAACCATATTTTGAAGGTTCTTTGAGACACCTTTATAGATTATTTGAAGAACTCTGTAAGGAAATGGTTCTTTTAAGAACGCTGGTTTGAAATGTTCTTTGTGGAACCATAAATGGTGCCTTAAAGAACCATTTTGTTTGAAGGTTCTTTCAGACACCTTTATAGGTTATTTGAAGAACTCTTTAAGTAAATGGTTCTTTAAAGAACCCTGGTTTGAAATGTTCTTTGTGGAACCATAAATGGTGCCTTGAAGACCATATTTTGAAGGTTCTTTGAGACACCTTTATAGATTATTTGAAGAACTCTGTAAGGAAATGGTTCTTTTAAGAACGCTGGTTTGAAATGTTCTTTGTGGAACCATAAATGGTGCCTTAAAGAACCATTTTGTTTGAAGGTTCTTTCAGACACCTTTATAGGTTATTTGAAGAACTCTTTAAGTAAATGGTTCTTTAAAAAACCCTGGTTTGAAATGTTCTTTGTGGAACCATAAATGGTGCCTTGAAGAACCATATTTTGAAGGTTCTTTGAGACACCTTTATAGATTATTTGAAGAACTCTGTAAGGAAATGGTTCTTTTAAGAACGCTGGTTTGAAATGTTCTTTGTGGAACCATAAATGGTGCCTTAAAGAACCATTTTGTTTGAAGGTTCTTTGAGACACCTTTATAGGTTCTTTAAAGAACTCTTTAAGTAAATGGTTCTTTTAAGAACCCTGGTTTGAAAGGTTCTTTGTGGAGCCATAAATGGTGCCTTAAAGAACCATTTAGTTTTAATGTTCTTTGAGACACCTTTATAGGTTCTCTGAAGAACTCTTTAATGGAAGACCCAGACAGGTTGAGTGAATTTAATGATTGGAAACAGATGGTAATCATGCCAACTGATGATTGTACATCTATATCATAACCCCCCCCCCCCCCCCCTCTTAGAGCTGTCTCTATTGTGTACTGCCCCAGGTTACAGTACAATAAGATATACATATTCATGACTATGCATCCTCCTTAGAGATGAACCCTAGCTTTCCCCCAGGTACAGCCCCCCCCCCCTCACAGACGGAGCGAGAGTGAAGGGGACGAAACATATAAATATTGATGAGCACGCCCGCTCTGAAGGACGCCGCCGGCGGCTCTCAGAGGGCGACACGAGACTCGGAGAGAATCCGGAGTCACAATAACAAAGGTTTAGGGTGTTGGACTGAAATACTGTATCGCTACTTTTGGAAATGTTGCCATGGATTTTGGTACCAAAGGTGCTAAAATTATGAATTCTAATAACGTTGGCAATCCGCTAACCTCCTTTGCTAGCACCAATGTGTGTCGTTGTGTCGTATCTGCGAGCATGGCTGTATATGGTCATGCATGTGTGTGTGTGTGTGTGTGTGTTGGGGAACCTCTTGTGTTTTTTGGCATGTTCACAGGTTTGTGAAGGGTTAACTTTGAATGTCCATGATTCTAAAGATCGAATGGCACTGACAGCTAATCATTTGTCACAACATGTTGTTTTTATGACGCACATGCAGGGTTGCTATACGTCGGGTTGGGTCCCGTAAACCGGTTCCAATATGGCGAGATGGGGAGACGGTCCCCCTAAAAACGAAATAATGAATTAGCCATTATAACCATGCTTAAGCTAGCTCGTAGCTCGTAGCTCATAGCTCGTAGCTCATAGCTCTTAGCTCGTAGCTCGTAGTTCATAGCTCGCGCTAGCTACGAGCTACGAGCTAAGAGCGCAACAGTCTGATACCCGTTTGTTGTCAGTGCTCCATAAAAACGGCTTTTACAGGGAATATGGCCGAAGAGGTTTTTAATGTTGTCATTGTCAATCGTAGTTTTTTGCTTCTTTTTTAAAAAGTATCGGTTCAGGTACCGGTTTAGCACCGGTATCGAAAATTTAAAAAAACGATACCCATCCCTAGCTTTGAGTGGAGAGGCTACATGATGTAGCTCCGTTAGCACAGGAAGTGAGCCGACTATCCTCCGGCTCACAGTTGTCCCTCTAAGACATGGGTGTCAAACTCATGTTCACCGTGGGCCACATCAGCATCATGGCCGCCCTCTTAAAGGGCCGGTGTAACTGAAACATATAAACGTATAAACTACTGCCGAACATATTGTTAACTCACTTTGCGTTAAATTATTGTTTATTTGAGTGTAGAAATAATGTAACATAATAACATTTCTCGAATATTATATCATAAATCCATTTATTTTGAAACCTTCAAAATAAAAGCCTATGATATTTTTCATAAATTTCTTCAAGAAAAGGTGATCATATTTTCTTTCAAGCCGTCAGTGGGCCACATAAAATGACGTGGCGGGCCAGAATCGGCCCGCGGGCCTTGTGTTTGATACCTGTGCTCTAAGATGTCGGATGTGATGGATTTAAATGCGAGCGTTAACCCTAACCTGTGATTCCGAAGGCGGACCAGGCTTAGCACCCTCCTGTGAGTCTTTTACACATTCCTACATGTCATGACATACATTTAGCATCAGGCCCATCATGTATCCTTTATTAACACTATATTATCTTGTGATAGTTCATAGTTCATGTCTCTTCTAGTAAATAAAAGCAAACTTACTACAGCTCATAATGGCACGTGTAGAGCAGGAATGTAAAAAGAAGTACTGTGGTGTATGAGGTGTATATTTGTATATTTCTGAAGTGATGACTCACAAAAATCATCGTGTGGATTATTTGTATTTGTTGTCATTCGTGGTGACGTCGGTTAAACAGCCGGTTGCAGTCCAGTGGACTGCGGATCGTGCACAGATGTTCACGGGTTTCGTCGCCGCGGTGCTCGTCGGTCGGGCTTTAGGGTTTTTAACGGTGAGCGTGAGCAGCTTAACGGGATCAGCGTGGCAAACAACCGATTTACTCCGGGAAACAGAGTCGGAGCGGGCCGCACCTGGCTGAGCGAGGCGGAGGGCGGCGCGGGGGCAGGAGCATCATTAATTAGACGGGCTGACAGCGATCCCGATGAGCCTCCAGTTAGAGAGACTCTGTGGCGTGTGTGTGTGTGTGTGTGTGTGTGTGTGTGTGTGTGTGTGGAGAGAGTGAACACAGCTGCATGTGTGAGATGAAGCAGCTTTCCTAGAGTAGCTTCATATTGCACTCAGAAATACACGATGATAATAAATGGGCTTTGCATGATATGTTCACAATACACACACACACACACAATGTTTAACACAGCGATGCGTGTGCAGCCGGCCGTGCATACACACCGCCTCTCCTATGCGTCTGAAGAGGTCCTTCAGGTAATGTGCCCTTTTTGTATCCGACCACTCTGCTGATCAAAAGCTCACGAGCTACAGGCTGCGTCTTACCATTTATATATATATATATATATAAATATATATATAGATACATACTATTTATACTATTTATATATATATATATATACTATTTATACTATTTATATATATATATGTATATATATATATAAATATATATATATACATACTATTTATACTATTTATATATATATATACTATTTATACTATTTATATATATGTATATATATATATAATATATATATATACTATTTATATATATATATTATTTATATATATATATGTATATATATAAATAAATATATATATATATATATATACTATTTATATATATATATACTATTTATATATATACAGGACTGTCTCAGAAAATTAGAATATTGTGATGAAGTTCTTTATTTTCTGTAATGCAATTAAAAAAACAAAAATGTCATGCATTCTGGATTCATTACAAATCAACTGAAATATTGCAAGCCTTTTATTCTGATTTATTGCTGATTATGGCTTACAGTTTAAGAAAACTCAAATATCCTATCTCTAAATATTAGAATATCATGAAAAATATACTAGTAGGGTATTAAACAAATCACTTGAATTGTCTAATTAACTCGAAACACCTGCAAGGGTTTCCTGAGCCTTGACAAACACTCAGCTGTTATAAATCTTTTTTTTTACTTGGTCTGAGGAAATATTAAAATTTTATGAGATAGGATTTTAGAGTTTTCTTAAGCTGTAAACCATAATCAGCAATATTCAAAGAATAAAAGGCTTGCAATATTTCAGTTGATTTGTAATGAATCCAGAATGCATGACATTTTTGTTTTTTTAATTGCATTACAGAAAATAAAGAACTTTATCACAATATTCTAATTTTCTGAGACAGTCCTGTATATGTATAATCAATTCATTGCTATGATGCCAAAAATAATTTGACAAAAAGTCGGGATGTCGTGAGCATCGAGACCTCGGTACCAAGTTGATGCTACAATTCTGAAATCAGTACCGCGGGTTCCTTAATGTACCAGGACGCAGCATAGAAGAACCATTTCTGGTTCCACAAAGAACCTTTCAAACCAGGGTTCTTTAAAGAAGCATTTCCTTAAATAGTTCTTCAAAGAACCTATAAAGGGTGTTTCAAAGAACCTTAAAAAATGGTTCTTTAAGGCACCATTCATGTTTCCAAAAAGAACCTTTCAACCCAGAGTTCTTTAAAGAACCATTTCCTTAAATACATCTTCAAAGAACCTATAAAGGATTCTCAAAGAATCTTCAACACATGGTTCTTGTTGTGGCTGTTAAGGCACCATTTATGGTTCCACAAAGAACCTTTCCAACCAGGGTTCTGGATTATTGTCTGTTTAACTTCCTATATGTAGTCCATCGATTGGTTTCCCATAACTCTCTGGTATTGGTATTACGTGCTAAACGTCTCGGTGTTGTGACGTCCCCATAGTCCTTTGATAAATCTCGTGGGAGTCTCCAAACACCATAAGTATAGTGACAGTAACACAATGTGTGATTTACTAAAATGTCTCTCTCCTCTTTTTCTTCACCCCCTTCCACCTGATTGGTTCCCTCCCATCTCCCGCCTCCCTGCCTCCCTCTCCTATACGCCATCTACTCAACAGGACAAGCATGAAGTACTATGAATCCAAACGTCCTAGATTGAAGAGAAAATTACTTATTGACAAACACTTCTTCTCTTATACAATACCCCCCCCCCCCCTCCACACACACACACATGCATACACACATACTAATCTGCCAGACCAGGAGTGAATTACACCTCGTTTTTTTCTACCGTGGTCTTGCTGGTCTGCCACCTGAGTCCCGGCTCACAAACAGGAAGGTGCCATCTGGAACCAAATATGGTTCTTCAGAGTGATGCCATAGCATAGAATAACCATTTAAAAAGAACCATTTCCTTAAATAGTTCTTTAGAGAACCAATAAAGGTGTCTCAAAGAAGCTTCAAAAGATTGTTCTTTAAGGCACCATTTATGGTTCCAAAAAGAACTTTTCAAACCAGGGTTCTTTAAAGAAACTTTTCCTTAAAGAGTTCTTCAAAGAACCTATAAAAATTGTTCTTTAAGGCAACTTTTCTGGTTCTACGAAGAACCTTTCAAACCAGGGTTCTTTAAAGAACTATTAACTTAACGAGTTCTTAAAAGAACCTATAATGGTGCCTCAAAGAACCTTCAAAAAATGGTTATTTAAGGAACCATTTCCTTACATATTTCTTCAAATAACCTATAAAGGTGTCTCAAAGAACCTTCTAAACATAGTTTTTAAGGTACCATTTATAGTTCCACAAAGAACCTTTCAAACCAGGGTTCTTTAAAGAACCTTTTCCTTAAAGAGTTCTTCAAAGAACCTATAAAGGCGTCAAACAAATAAATGGTTCTTCAGTGTAGGTGATTTTTTTCGTAGAACCACAAAGCCTCTGAAATAAACCTCTTAATTTTCTATATATTTATATATACACATCATTTCCCCTCACGTTGTTAGTTATCAACCTGCAGTATTTGTTTTCCTCATCCTTTGAGGACCCTCGTCTTCGTGTTGCTGCCTCACAGTTTAGGCTCTCGGCTTGTTTCCCTGTTCATTAGCAGACCGGCTCCATTTCCATCCAGTAATAATCCTCCTCTTGTAATCACTCGACCGGTCGCGGCTCAGAGCGCTCACTCCACCGCCGGCGGCCAGCTGCTCGTAGAGTCCGTGAGACAACACCGCCGTGAAGGAGAGCCACGATGGCCCTCAGTTTATAAATATTGTGATAATGATAATAAAGTTTTTAAAAAGCGTTGTTATTCTGCAGTTATTCTGCTCAGTCGTAGTGTCACTTCAAAACTTCCTTTTATTGCGGAACAGAAACATGAATGAAACTACTCTTAAACAGAAAGACTCCGCCCCCTGACTTCATCATTGCATCATCGTCATAAGAATCCTTTCATCAATATGTCAACGCGATCAACACATGGATGGGATGGGATATAAATAACCACATATCATTGTAACGGCATCAACACTGTTTGTTATAAGTGTGAAACAGGAAGTGGTTTCGAGGTTGCAATATATACATATTTTCAAAATAAAATGCATTATATTTGATCAATATGTATCCTAAAAGTGGCCAAATTGAAATGTATATATATAAATAAATATATACATATATATAAATATAAATATATATATAAATATATATGATATTAATGTTATGAACCCAAACACGAGGGCGTTACATGTTCACACGTTTGTGAGATGTCCTCAACAAGTACAAAGCAGAACTAGTGTTTACTTCTTCCTGGTGGATGAAGGTGATGATAACTGTTTCCCTGGAGTAAAGCCACGGAGTTAAGCCCCGCCCCCTCTAAGGCGCGAATGACGCGAAAAACCAAGCGAGTAAACTGACGCCACTGAACGCAGCATTAGAGATTGTCGACATGTGTTTTTATGTCTCCATCATCTCAAAGATCAAATATGTTTTCGTTGCCTCGGAATAAGAAAATCAGCTGCAGAGACAGAAGGTGAAACAAGATTAGTTCCGTGTGCTGCTTTAAGATATGAATCTGAAGAGGATTGGATATGACTACATTATGGATCATGTTACTGTGAGGTATACTGCTGGATTCTTTGCGCACCAAAAGGCATTATGGCTGAAGTGAATTACTTCCTCTGCAACTTGGCCCAGGTTCAGGGACAGTGCAGCAGCCCTGGAGCTGCTGGGATGGAGAGAACACGGAAGGGTGGAACACTGCTTCATCAGATCCACTGAAAAACCCCAAAACCATCGTGGATCCAACAAAAGTGAAGTGAAACTTTTCCGTCAGAAGGAAGAAACCCGGCGACCGTGTCCAAAAACAACCAGAACTGAGACTGAAACTCATATTGAAAAAAAAAAAGTGATTATAGTTGAAAATGTAATAAAAAAAGTGCACACGATAGAATAAAAATGAAAGAATGAGCATTATTTGTTATTTGTAATGAGAACAATACAACCACGTATCACTTGCTGTTAACACTTTAAGGAACCATTTCCTGAGGTAGTTCTTTAAAGAACCTATAAAGGTGTCTCAAAGAATCTTTGAAAATTGTTTTTTAAGGCACCATTTCTAGTCCCACAAAGAACCTTTCAAACCAGGGTTCTTTAAAGAACCATTTCCTATAAAGGTGTCCTAAAGAACCTCCAAAAATGGGTCATTAAGGAACCATTTCCTGAAATAGTTCTTCAAAGAACCGATAAAGGTGTCTCAAAGAACCTTCAACAAATGTTCTCCAAGGCACCATTTCTGATTCCACAAAGAACTTTTCAAACCAGGGTTCTTTAAAGAACCATTTCCTTACAGAGTTCTTCAAAGAACCTATGAAGGTGTCCGAAAGAACCTTCAAAAAATGGGTCATTAAGGAACCACTTCCTCAGATATTTCTTTAATGAACCTTTAAAGGTGACTCAAAGAACCTTCGACAATGGTTCTTAAAGCACCATTTCTGGTTCCACAAAGAACCTTTCAAACCAGGGTTCTTTAAAGTACCATTTCCTTAAAGAGTTCTTCAAAGAACCTATAAAGGTGTCCTAAAGAACCTTCAAAAAATGGGTCATTAAGGAACCATTTCCTCAGATAGTTCTTTAATGAACCTTTAAAGGTGTCTCAAAGAACCTTCGACAATGGTTCTTCAAGCACCATTTCTGGTTCCACAAAGAACCTTTCAAACCAGGGTTCTTTAAACAACCATTTCCTTACATATTTATTCAAATAACCTATAAAGGTGTTATAAACTTATATTGGAAAAAAGAAAGTGGGATTCTAATTCAAAATGTAATAATAGAATTGCACACACTATAATAAAAAAGCAAGAATGAGCATTATTAGTAATTTCTAATAGGACCAATACAACCACGTATCACTTGCTGTTAACACTTTTTAAATAACACCCTCACACGCTTGTCAGGCCAATCAAGAAGTCAGATCTAGTCTAAATCTGGACGCTGAAACAAATCTTCCCTCTCAGATATGACCATTTATAGGAATAGCTGAAATAGACGTTGACGTAGTGGGTGCAACGTGGCTGTCATCAAACCTATTTTTAGCTGATAAGGCAGGTTAAAGTCCAAATAATGTGCGGCTGGCCAGTATGAGAATGACGGTCACCCGGAGAGGGTTTCATCATCAGCAGCTGCGACAGCAACGTCGTGCTGCGTGTTCACCTCGTGAGTCTGCTGCGTGAGCGTTGCCATGGCGAATCACACCCACGGGACCAGAACCACGCAGGAAGCAGCTCTGAGTCGGTCCGCGAGCAAGTTCTGTCTCCAGAACATCACCCGGACCTCGAGCGACGGAGTCACGGGACGACGTGCAGGGTTAGTTAGGATGAACCGGAAGGTCCGGGGTCGTAGTGGGGTGGAGAGGAGGGGGCAAGAAGATGGGGTCAGGGGTTAAGGGTCGAAGAGGTTAATGGGTTAATTGGGATAAGAGGTTAATAGGTCAAGGGATTAAGGGGCTCAGAGGTGAATGGTTTATGGGGTTATTGGGTTAATTGGCCAAGATTTTATTGGGTTCATGGGTTCTGGGTTTAATGGGCTAAGAGGTTAATGGGTTAAGGGGTAAATGAGTTAGGGGGATAATGGGTGAAGGGATTAAGGAGTTACGGGTCTAAGGGGTTAAGGGTCTAAGGAGTTAAGGATCTAAGGGGTCTACAGAGTTAAGGGTCTATGGGGTTAAGGAGTTAAGGGTCTAAGGGGTTAAGGAGTTAAGGGTCTAAGGGGTTAAGGAGTTAAGGGTCTAAGGGGTCTACAGAGTTACGGGTCTATGGGGTTAAGGAGTTACGGGTCTAAGGGGTTAAGGAGTTAAGGGTCTAAGGGGTCTACAGAGTTAAGGGTCTACAGGGTTAAGGAGTTAAGGGTCTAAGGTGTCGACAGAGTTAAGGGTCTAAGGGGTTAAGGAGTTACGGGTCTAAGGGGTTAAGGAGTTAAGGGTCTAAGGGGTCTACAGAGTTAAGGGTCTACAGGGTTAAGGAGTTAAGGGTCTAAGGTGTCGACAGAGTTAAGGGTCTATGGGGTTAAGGAGTTACGGGTCTAAGGGGTTAAGGAGTTAAGGGTATAAGGAGTTAAGGGTCTAAGGGATTAAGGAGTTACGGGTCTAAGGGATTAAGGAGTTACGGGTCTAAGGGGTTAAGGGTCTAAGGGATTAAGGAGTTAAGGGTCTAAGGGATTAAGGAGTTACGGGTCTAAGGGGTTAAGGAGTTAAGGGTCTAAGGGATTAAGGAGTTAAGGGTCTAAGGGGTTAAGGAGTTAAGGGTCTAAGGGATTAAGGAGTTACGGGTCTAAGGGGTTAAGGAGTTAAGGGTCTAAGGGATTAAGGAGTTAAGGGTCTAAGGAGTTAAGGGGCCTTTTGCTGTCTCCACTTTACCCCTTTAGTCTTTCTCTTGTTATTTCTTCATTGAATTTGATGACAAAAACATTGATTTATTTTTTCAATCATACTTATAGATTCTCAATCTGATTTATTTCCCCAACATCTAAACTAACTTCCGGCCACTCATCACGGATGCTACGCTCCTCTCCCAAACAATTCAGATGACCAGTCAGCTTCAGCCCAAAGGAAGCAGGACACAACCCTCCTCGCCATAAACCATAAACTTATACAATCACCCCCAACATCCCCTCAAAGAAAGCCGGGTGTTACATCATTTCAGAAGAGAAGGAGTCCCCATCTTTCTCCATCTGCTCCAGAGCTTTGAGTTGTGTTTGTTGCATCTCAGAATATTGAAATGGGGCCATTTTTCTTCATCTCATACGTGTCTAGTTGCCAAGCGTCTGATATTTATTAATACAACTTTATGTTTTCTGGCACTCTCAGGCTTCTTTTTGAAGTAACAAAGGTATAAAGAGATGTATCCAATGGGCCTGAAACGCATTATGTGTGCGTATGAAACGCTTTCATCATCCTCGCATCGGCCATTAGCTCCACAATATAGTGGCTCTTTGTTATGACATCATCCACGGCTCTAATTTGAAAATGTCTCCAGGCTTATGGAAGTAGCCTGAGCTGAATGTAGTCAGATGGACTATTGAATATGAGTCTGAGTGGCCGCTGTCCTTCAGGGACATTTGTTGCCTCCAAATGATAATGTAGTTAAATACAGGATGATTTTATGAATAAAAAGCCTCTCCATCAGCACACGTAGCAGCTTGTGAGGCGGTTCACGTCTGAATGCTGACGGGACGCCATGTTTTCTCTGATGAATCCCTGATTATGGGAGATTATCGCAAACCCCTCAACGCGAGCCTCGGTGAATGACTTCATTTTTATATTTTGGCAAAAAAACCATTTTTAAATACGACGTTCTCTCTGCTCGTGGCGCCTGAAAGAATTCAGTAAATTAATTAAAGTTTAAAGGGCCGCAGATAAAGAGAGTGACAGAGGGTTGGACAAAAGGGTTTTACATCGGTCCACGAACAAAGAGGTTGACGCTCTGCTTTTATCGGAGAGCTGCAATTAATCGCTGCATGTTTACACAAATCTGACTTTAAAACTAAATCGACGTTTCAAATAACCCGTCGAACGAGAAAAACAACGTCGCTGACGCCCATCGCTGTGTTTCTATCGCTGTGT
The DNA here is from genome assembly GCF_029220125.1 of Pseudoliparis swirei. Taxonomy (NCBI): domain Eukaryota; kingdom Metazoa; phylum Chordata; class Actinopteri; order Perciformes; family Liparidae; genus Pseudoliparis; species Pseudoliparis swirei. The sequence continues at coordinate 26,613,399 of NC_079407.1, forward strand.
TTCTATCGCTGTGTTTCTATCGCTGTGTTTCTATCACTGTGTTTCCATCGCTGTGTTTCTATCGCTGTGTTTCTATCGCTGTGAAAACAGAAAATAGTCTCAGGCGCTCATTGATCATACTTGAGACTACATGTTTTGGGCATTAGTACTTTCAAGGGCTTTTTAGAAGTGAATTATAAATGTTTATATATATATATATATATATATTTATATTTAAGTATTTATATATATATTATCTATATATAATATATGTCTCTAAACCTTCGATATATAAATAATATATATATATATAAAGGGAATGTATGATGTATATACAATATATATGTATATTTATATATATTTATATAAAAAGTATGTATATATATATTTATATATATATCTTTTTTAAATTTATATATATCTATATATATATATATACAGGACTCTCTCAGAAAATTAGAATATTGTGATGAAGTTCTTTATTTTCTGTAATGCAATTAAAAAAACAAAAATGTCATGCATTCTGGATTTATTACAAATCAACTGAAATATTGCAAGCCTTTTATTCTTTTAATATTGCTGATTATGGCTTACAGTTTAAGAAAACTCAAATATCCTATCTCTAAATATTAGAATATCATGAAAAAGTATACTAGTAGGGTATTAAACAAATCACTTGAATCGTCTAATTAACTCGAAACACCAGGAAACACATTTTCAAATGTTTGATTTTGTTTTGCTGTTATAAATCTTTTTTTTTACTTGGTCTGAGGAAATATTCAAATTTTATGAGATAGGATTTTAGAGTTTTCTTAAGCTGTAAGCCATAATCAGCAATATTAAAAGAATAAAAGGCTTGCAATATTTCAGTTGATTTGTAATGAATCCAGAATGCATGACATTTTTGTTTTTTTAATTGCATTACAGAAAATAAAGAACTTTATCACAATATTCAAATTTTCTGAGACAGTCCTGTACACTACCGTTCAAAAGTTTGGGGTCACTTAGAAATGTCTTTATTTTTCAAAGTAAAGCACTGTTTTTTCAATAAAGATAACATTAATCAAAAATCCACACTATACATTGTTAATGTGGTAAATGACTATTCTAGGTGGAAACGTCTGGTTTCTAATGAAATATCTCCATAGGTGTATAAAGGCCCATTTCCATCAACTATCACTCCAGTGTTCTAATGGTACATTGTGTTTGCTAATCGCCTTAGAAGACTAATATCTGATTAGAAAACCCTTGTGCAATTATGTTAGCACAGCTGAAAACAGTTATGCTGGTGATATAAGCTATACAACTGGCCTTCCTTTGAGCTTGACGTTTGAAGAACAAAATTAATACTTCAAATATTAATCATTATTTCTAACCTTGTCAATGTCTTGACTATATTTTCTATTAAATGTTCAATTCATTTGATAAATAAAAGTGAGTTTTCATGGAAGACACGAAATTGTCTGGATGACCCCAAACTTTTGAACGGCAGTGTATATATATATATATATATATGTATATACATATATATATGGAGGGTTTAGACCGAAGGAGGAGAGCCAACAAGCCGAGTTTCCTTCCTTTCGGACAGGATGTGAAGAACGGCCTCAAAACGAACCGGAGACCAGATATGAAATGGAAAAAGACCAATTCGCTGGTTAAATTTCACAGTGGTGAAAACACCAAAGAGTACATGCCACAGTGACCCCGTGGGTGTGTGTGTGTGTGTGTGTGTGTGTGTGTGTGTGTGTGTGTGTGTGTGTGTAAATGGCAGATGAGTGTGTTAGTGAGGTCTTATCGCACAGTTAGGATCAGCCAGCCCGCTTATTATCATGGCACACACACACACACAGCCCCCCCCCCCCCCCCCACACACACACACACACACACACACTGGGATTAACAGATACATGATACACCATTGCACAGTAAAGGGAGGCAATGAGGAGCTGGTTTGGTGAGCGAGGAAAGGGAAGGGAGGCAAAAAGATGGGGAGGGAGGGGGGATGGGGGGGATTACAGTCAGAAGAGAGAGAGGGAGAATGAAGCATATTAATATTAAGTTTGAATTTAGACGGTAATTGTTGGAGGACTTTAGATACGAGAAATGAGAAATGGATTGAATAAATGAGGAGGTAATGGATAGAGAAGGGAGCGGAGGGGTGGAGGGGTGGTGGGGAGGGAGGGAGGGATGGAGGAGTGGAGGGATGGAGGGATGGAGGGATGGAGGAGTGGAGGGATGGAGGGATGGAGGAGTGGAGGGATGGAGTTTATTATCTTGAGAACAATGAATGAAATGTGAGAAATAGAAGGAGAGAATGAAGATGGGTGGAGAGAGAGAAGGAGGTGGAGGAAAGTGAACGGGCTGGAGATGCAGAGGAGATGAAAAACAAAAGAGTGTGATCACTTCTAGTGATGAAGGGAGTGAAAGAGGGAGAGAGGTTGAGAGAGGTGTAGAGAGGTAGAGAGAGGAAGCGAGAGAGAGGTGGAGAGAGAGAGGTGTAGAGAGGTAGAGAGAGGAAGCGAGAGAGAGGTGGAGAGGTGGAGAGAGAGAGATAGAGAGAGGTAGAGAGAGATAGAGAGGTAGAGAGAGAGAGAGATAGAGAGAGGTAGAGAGAGATAGAGAGGTAGAGAGATAGAGAGAGGTAGAGAGAGGTAGAGAGGTTGAGAGATATAGGTAGAGAGAGAGATAGAGAGGTAGAGAGATAGAGGTAGAGAGAGAGAGATAGAGAGAGGTAGAGATATCTAGAGAGGTAGAGAGATAGAGAGGTAGAGAGAGAGAGAGAGGTAGAGAGAGAGGTGGAGAGATAGAGATGTAGAGAGAGGTCGGGACAATGTGATGGAGAGGTCTGTGGTCTGGCTTTCCTCCCTGAGACCTCACAAGCTATCAACTCACGCTGGTGGAGTGGAACGCACACACACACACTCATACACACACACACACACACACACCCTCTGTCACACTCATACACACACACACCTACACACACACACACACACACACACACAATGCAGCCTCCCCGGTGATGTGGACAAGCTAAATAGAGAGAAATGGTGGAGCTGTAAGTGGTTGCGAGATGGGGAGCGGGGGGGGGGGGGGGGGATAGTTTCAGATGAGAGACGCTGGTGAAAAATAACACTTTCATCTGTGCTTGTGTGTGTGTGTGTGTGTGTGTGTGTGTGTGTGTGTGTGTGTGTGTGTGTGTGTGTGGTTGTGAGAGATGTGGCTTTGGTGTAGGTGCTAGAGGGCCGATGGAATCCATTTGAGAGAAAGACGTGTGTACCACTTTAAGAACCGGCCTGTGCTTGTGAAGGTCATCGATTGGCTACTCGTTAGCCATTCCAACAGGTAGAGCATCAAACTAATGTAACGACACACATATCGTCAGCTCCCGCTCAGGTACATTCAACACTTATTAATCCTCACATAACTTCCATATATGTATTTCTGAATACCCCAAAAATCATAAATACAGACCCAAGATGGCGAGGTATCATTTAAATGCAGTAAAGTTTCTCCAGTGTTTTAATAATGATGTTCCCGCCTCCTCTCTTCCCACCAGCTCTCACTTCCTCTCCATTTCTTTTTCCGTCTTCTCTGAGATCTAAATTAATAATTCTGTTCTCTTTTTGCACCTTTTTCTTGCAGAAGAAGCCGCGTGATGGCCAAGTTTCACTTTCAGGAATTAGTCATATTTATTCATTATTAAAATACACTTTAATAAGCCATCTATTACCCGGGCTCTGTTCACGAGGGTCCGTGGGGGAACTGGGCTCTGTTTATGTCAGGTTCTGTTCTGTGTCTTCTCTGTCTCCTCTGTCTCCTTGATTGTGTCATTCCCTGCACCTGCCCTCAGCCACTCTCGCCTCGTTAATGTCTCATGTCATACACCTGTTTTCCCCCCTATATATTGTGCCACTCTTTCCCTTGTCTGTTGCTGGATTGTTGTCTTTTTTCCGTCGTCCTGTGTTTACCTGATCCTGCCTGTTTTGACCCTGCCTGCCTGCCCTGAATCCAGATTCTCTGCCTGCCCCTTTGTGGACTTTGTTGGTTTTCGTGTGGAAACATTTGCCTCATTAAAGAGCGCCTTTTTTCTACACCGACTCCTCGATTCCTCTGTGCATGAGCTCCTGCACCTCGCTACCTGTGACGTAGCCATGACAGTTTATGAGGGTCAGCGGGGGAACCGGGCTCTGTTTATGAGGTTCAGTGGGGGAACCGGGCTCTGTTTATGAGGTTCAATGGGGGAACCGGGCTCTGTTTATGAGGGTCAGAGGGGGAACCAGGCTCTGTTTATGAGGTTCAGTGGGGGAACCGGGCTCTGTTTATGAGGTTCAATGGGGGAACCGGGCTCTGTTTATGAGGGTCAGAGGGGGAACCGGGCTCTGTTTATGAGGTTCAGTGGGGGAACCGGGCTCTGTTTATGAGGTTCAATGGGGGAACCGGGCTCTGTTTATGAGGGTCAGAGGGGGAACCGGGCTCTGTTTATGAGGTTCAATGGGGGAACCGGGCTCTGTTTATGAGGGTCAGAGGGGGAACCGGGCTCTGTTTATGAGGGTCAGAGGGGGAACCGGGCTCTGTTTATGAGGTTCAATGGGGGAACCGGGCTCTGTTTATGAGGGTCAGAGGGGGAACCGGGCTCTGTCTATGAGGTTCAGTGGGGGAACCAGGCTCTGTTTCTGAGGTTCAATGGGGGAACCGGGCTCTGTTCACGAGGGTCCGTGGGGGACCCGGACACTGTTTATGAGGTTCAATGGGGGAACCGGGCTCTGTTTATGAGGTTCAATGGGGGAACCGGGCTCTGTTTATGAGGTTCAGAGGGGGAACCGGGCTCTGTTTATGAGGTTAAGAGGGGGAACCGGGATCTGTTTATGAGGTTCAGTGGGGGAACCGGGCTCTGTTTATGAGGTTCAATGGGGGAACCGGGCTCTGTTTATGAGGGTCAGGACGGGCTCTGTTTATGAGGTTCAGTGGGGGAACCGGGCTCTGTTTATGAGGTTCAATGGGGGAACCGGGCTCTGTTTATGAGGTCAGAGGGGAACCGGGCTCTGTTTATGAGGTTCAATGGGGGAACCGGGCTCTGTTTATGAGGGTCAGAGGGGGAACCGGGCTCTGTTTATGAGGGTCAGAGGGGGAACCGGGCTCTGTTTATGAGGTTCAATGGGGGAACCGGGCTCTGTTTATGAGGGTCAGAGGGGGAACCGGGCTCTGTCTATGAGGTTCAGTGGGGGAACCAGGCTCTGTTTCTGAGGTTCAATGGGGGAACCGGGCTCTGTTCACGAGGGTCCGTGGGGGACCCGGACACTGTTTATGAGGTTCAATGGGGGAACCGGGCTCTGTTTATGAGGTTCAATGGGGGAACCGGGCTCTGTTTATGAGGTTCAGAGGGGGAACCGGGCTCTGTTTATGAGGTTCAATGGGGGAACCGGGCTCTGTTTATGAGGTTCAGAGGGGGAACCGGGCTCTGTTTATGAGGTTAAGAGGGGGAACCGGGATCTGTTTATGAGGTTCAATGGGGGAACCGGGCTCTGTTCACGAGGGTCCGTGGGGGACCCAGGCTCCATTATTGACGGAATATATTTATATAAAAGTATTATTTATTTCCATTACACACCGATGCATCCTTGACCTCGAAACCGTGATCCTCCTTCAACGACCGAGTATATATATATATATATATAATTTATTTCCATTAGACACACCGATGACCTCTTGACCTCTAAACCGTGACCCTTCCTTAACGGCCCAGTGCCGCAGTGAGAGTGCCAGACATCATATGTACACAGCAGAGCTCCTCTCCTCACGTCAGTGTTCTTAAAGTGCACATACGTGTCAGAGTGACCACGACACACCATCACAACAAAATGTTACACGGCGTCCAGATCCCCGAGTGTCCATGAACTACACATTTACACACACACACACACACACACACACACACACACACTCCTGTTGGCACTGTGAGACTGGAGCTCTCAGAGAACATCATATCCACATGTAACCAGACAAAATGCTTTTTGAGGGAGGTTTTTGGGACTTGGTAATTTCCAATTTATTAGAATCATATTTTTAAGACGCATCGGTCACACTCTAGATGGACTCCGCTGAAATATTTATTCTGTTATTCAGGCTTTTTCTCCGGTGCTTCCATCCTTTCATTTCCCTTCTGTACTTTGCATTGTGCTCTATATTCATATATGTATATATATATATATATATATATATAAATATATATATATGTATACATATATATGTATATATATATTTATATAAACTGTATATATATATATATTTATTTATAGATACTGTATAAATATATATATATATATATTCATATTTACATATATATATATTTATTTATCTATACTGTATATATATATATATATATATATTTATTTATATTAGTCTCCCTGTTCTTATTTTTTTGGTTTATTAAAAAAAAAAAAAACGTACGCACAGATAAATTAGTGCCATCTTCATGCTGTGATGAAGACGATGGGCTGAAGGCTAAGTACCCACATTAACCAAACAGGCCATGTGACAGCGGAGCTGAGGCTGAATACAAATGGCCGCTGCAGGAAGATTGCATTAATTTGGATTTACACGCAGTAAAGGGCATCAGTCTGCCTCAACTTATTTTTTGGCTTAATAATTTTGAAAGAAAGAAATACGTCTGTTAGAATTGTGTTTCGACATTGTGTGTCCCCCACTTCCTGTCAGTCCCATGTAGGAAAACGGTTAATAAAAAATAAAAAATAAACATGAATGAGCAAAAGATGCAATTATGTACAATCGGACAATATTGAGAAAATAGAAAATGTTCACCAAGGCATATATTAATAATAATGTTATCTGACAATACTTGTCAGGTTTAACAAATGAACTCATTTAATGTAAGTCAGCGTTACTGACAGTATTGATGACTGTACAACTGATACCGGCTGCTGTTTTAATTCAATTCAATTCAGTTTATTTTGTATAGCCCATTCTCAAAAATTGCAAATTTGCCTCAGAGTGCTTTACAATCTGTACACATAGACATCCCTGACCTTTGACCTCACATTGGATCAGGAACAACTCCCAAACAACCCTTCAGGGGAAAAAAGCTTCAGGAGAGCAACAGAGGAGGATCCCTCTCCAGGATGGACAGAACAATAGATGTCATGTGACCAGAAGGACAGATTTAGAGTTAAAATACATTCAATGAATATGACAGAGTGTATGAATAGTTCATAGTAGGCATATTCCACGATGGAGACCTCCACGATCCATCAGGCAGATGGAGGTAGAGAGGAGGAGTGGGCGGAGTCTCAACAGGGCTATGGCGTAGTTGGCAGTAGGCATCGACCACGATCCAGACCTCCGTGATCCATCAGGCAGGTGGAGGAAGAGAGGAGGAGTGGGTGGAGTCTCAACAGTGGGCGGAGTCTCAACAGGGCAGTGGCGTCGTTGGTAGTCGGCATCGACCATGATCCAGACCTCCGCGATCCATTGAGTAATATTTCTCGAGTGGCCTCTCTTGCAATACTTTACAGTGGTTATAACTTCAAGCATGACTGAAAATAAATGGCTGAATACTTTGTAACATTCATTTGTTGTGTAAAGTCGAATAAATGTTAAAAATAAAGAGACAGACGGGCAAAAGGTGCCAGAATAAAGTGTTAGAAAAAAGCTTTCTAGCGACATAATTAGCATGTATAATTTGTAATCGCCACACCCGAGGAGGAAACTGGAGTTAGCACTTCTAAGACACAGTGTTAGTCACACTGATGGATGAACGTGGAGCTATTATTACAATAATAACTAGGGGGGAAAAGATGAAAAGAAAGCCAATAAGAGACAGATAGAGACGACCAAGAGGAGGTAAAAAGACGAGTGTGATGCAATATCCCCACAGAACCTCCCCCACCTCTCACAATGTCAAAGTCCCCTTTGCCCTCTTTCTTTTTACAAGCTAGGAACAGCACAAGCATTTTTATTTTTTAACCTCTGCCCTCTCCTTTTTATGGAAGCCCATTTCCACCACTAGAAAAAAAAATGTAAGGGATAGAAAGTCGAAATTATGAGATAGAAAGTCAGAATTATGAGATAAAAATCAAATTGTAAGATAAAAAGGACCCCTTGAGGTCTTTAATTTCGACTTCCTATCCCATATTTTATTTTTTTTAGTGGCGGAAATGGGCTTCCATACCTTTTTATGTTGAAAACCTGTTTTTTAAAAACTGTACCTAACTGTATATTCTACCACCTTATGTACAGTGTGTTTTTATATGTTTTCTCTTATTATTATTGTGTGTTTGTACCTCGGTTGCTATGCAAAACAATTCCAATGTGTCTGGACTGTTGGTCAAGGCACAAATAGCAAATAAAAAAACCTTGAACCTTGAACCTTGATGGGAAGTTAAGAAAAAAATGGGGGAATTTATTTATTTCATTTATTTATTTATTAAGGAATTCTCTGCTTTTTAAAAATAAATAAAAACAACTGGTCAACATTTCATCTGAGGGTGTGTTTCTACTGCAGCTGTTTGAATAATTTAGACATTTGACAATTTTTTTGTTTTTTACTTTACTTTTGTACTTTTATGATCAGTCATGTACGATTTTTTCACATTCACACCTCACCAATGTCCTTCTCTCTCTTTTCACTCACACTATCCTTTCCTCTCTTTCACATTCATGTAAACACACACACACACACACCGAGCTCACCGACAGGTAATTTCACTACAATCTAAAGAAGCTGAGTGAGAACAGATTGATAAATAGAGAAGTGACCTGAGTAGAATACCAATGACTTTAAAGATCATCAGAAGAAAGAAAAGAAAAGAAAAAGAAAGAAAGGATGCACATGAGGAGTGTGCGTTAATAAGGCAACAAGGCAGCGCTGAAAGAGACCTACAGGTTATTGGGAGGCTCAAAATTAAGTTTAAAGAATAATTAAGTTACCATATTTGGTTCCTTCTCCCGATAAAGGGTTAAAGTCTCGAAAAGTGCCTTGTGAAAATATGTTATTGGATGTTCATGTCAAAACTAGATTACATCCATAATTTAATAAATTTCTTAGCACCTCTTCATTTTCACCAAATGGAGTTTAAAGTATAGTTTTACGAAGAAGCTACATTTAATTGGCTCATTGCTTTATTAACCCCTTATGGGTTTACTTTAAAATTGTGAAATTATGTTATTCGATGTTCATGTTAAAACTAGATTACATCCATAATTTAGTAATGTTTTGAGGACCTCTTCATGTTCAACAAGATTACAAAATAAAAAAATAAAATAAAAACAGGTGTCGCGTGACGTCATTTATCAGTGTTGATAGTTATTTGGTGGATTGATTATTTGTTTTATGACCAGATGAACATTAAAACAGACATTAAATTACAGACTGATTTTTGGGAAGCTTCAAAAATAACATCTGTTGTAACTTAGCAATACAAAATTTAAAATTCAAGAGTAATATTCCTTAAATAGTGTTAAGACCCTAATAACAGTTAATATGGGTCCTCATAAAGTTTTAATTAGTTTGTTTCTTTGCTTCTATTTAATGCTATTAATTATAATCATACTAATAAACACAGATATTTGTAATTGAGATGTGCTAGAATCTAAATAAACTGCATATATTTCATTCATAATTCAGATTTCTGGTTGATTTATGTGTACTTATGTTTTGCGCTTTGTATTACAAACACAATATTGTGTAAAACAATTAGTATGAACAGTGTTTTTTTTTACTGCATCCAATAATATCAACGTTCCCCTTGAGATTCTGGAGCGGCTGTAAAGATCGAAACTGAAATAAATGATGAGCATAATTTAGCAAATCACTGGGCACAAAATTCCCAACTATTGAATAAATTGAGATGAAATCAGTCGTTCCTGGTTAAAAAAAATTATGATAACAAGGTAAAAAATTAATATAATTACACAAACATGATCTGAACAGACTTCATTTTATAAATGTTTAAAAGATGTGTTGAAATACATATTTATGTACTCGTGGCGGCCACCGGGGACACGGCGGGAACATCGTATCGCTGAAAAACACATCAACAAAATAACAATACATGAAGCCGTCATTGGAGTGTGTGTTTGTGTGTGTGTTTGTGTGTGTGTGTGTGTGTGGCTTCGGGGATTCCTCTGGTGAACATCATGAATGTCATAATAATGTGAGTCTGGAGGACGACACACCGACGCACACAAACTAAAACAAGCGTGAAAACCACCGTCCCACAAGCGGGAGACAGATGTAAACTGCAATTAATAGATGTCGGTTATGTGTAAGCATGGAGGTCATGCTGGAGGTCATGCTGGAGGTCATGCTGGAGGTCATGCTGGAGGTCATGTTGGAGGTCATGTTGGAGGTCATGCTGGAGGTCATGCTGGAGGTCATGTTGGGGGTCATTGCTTATATGACTTTATATGATAAGAAACTTTCAGGGTTCGTACGGTCATGGAAAACCTGGAAAAGTCCCGGAATTTTAAAATGGATATTTCCAGGGCAGTTTATTAGAATGAACTATAACGGCAAATATATCCATTTTATATATATATATATATATATATATATATATATATGTATATATATATACGTATATATAATACATATATGTATATATATAATATTTATATTAATAATTTATAATAACAATAATATATTACAATAAACAAATAAATATATATATGTATATATATACGTATATATAATACATGTATATATATATATGTATATATAATATTTATATTAATAATTTATAATAACAATAATATATTATAAGAAACAAATATATATACCTGTATATATATGCTGGAGGTCATGTTGGAGCTGGAGGTCATGCTGGAGGTCATGTTGGAGGTCATGCTGGAGGTCACATGGTGATGAGATATGACGTTGGGCCTCTGATGTGAGTTCTGATGTTCTGATAACCTGCAGCTCGTTAACTGACGACCACAGCAGCTGCATCCTGTGTGACGTGTGTGTGTGTAAGTTTGTCTGTGATTGTGTGTGTTTGTGAGTGTGTGTATTGGTGTGAGTGTGAGTGAGAGTGTGAGGGTGAGAGTGTGTGTGTGTGTGTGTTGGTGTGAGTGTGAGAGTGTGTATGTGTGTGTGAGAGTGTGTGTATGTGTGTGAGTGTGTTGGTGTGAGTGTGAGAGTGTGTGTATGTGTGTGAGAGTGTGTGTGTGTGTTGGTGTGTGTGTGTGTATGTGTGTGAGAGTGTGTATGTGTGTGAGAGTGTGTGAGAGTGTGTGTGTGAGAGTGTTGGTGTGAGTGTGTGTATGTGTGTGAGAGTGTGAGAGTGTGTGTGTGAGAGTGTGTGTATGTGTGTGTATGTGCGCTGAATCAAGACGCTGACCACGGCCTGCCAGATGTTCTCATGCTGATGTCTGCATGCCGGTGTGGACCAATGGGCTGCGAGGACCTCAGGATTTCACATGCAGTGAATATCGTCATGGATACCCATATACATTATGACGCCCTGACACACGTCTTGTTCTCTCTTCTCTCAGATCCGTAGATCCATCTCTCCGAGGCGGCCATCTTTCCTCTTTCCAATCGTCGCCATGCTTCTTCATGTGGAGTCCTAACGCAGCGCAGAGCGCCACCTAGAGGTAGGAGAGGGGAGCACGTCGGCTTTTTACTCTGAGGGGGAGGGGGGGGGGGCTACGTATGAATTCACAACATGTGACCCTGCTTGTTGGGGGGCGGGGGGGGGGTCGGCAGTGTTTCTTTAATATTGCATCTGAAACATATATTAGTATTATTATAGTTATTATTATTATTATTATTAATAATGATATTATTATTATTATTAATATCATTATTATAATTATAATTATTATTATTACAATTATTAATATTATTATCATTATTATTATAATTTGTATTATCATTATTATTATTATTATTTTTATTATTATTATCTTTATTTAAAGGGACCATGTACAGTTAAAACTTAAACATCAACTTTTGATGCTCTGTACCAGATTGTAGCTACACAGCTAATTAGCATCTGTGGTCCCTTGACAGACCATAATAAACACAACAAAATAATACACAGAAAAAACAAACAAATATAAAACAATAACAAACATAAAACCACATACAACTTTTTCTCTTACACGAACCGACTGGAAACATGCGCTGAATGTGTTGCCGTGCATGTGTGTTACATGGTAGGTAACAAGTAATACACACTGTGTCAGCTGTGTGTGTGTGTGTGTGTGTGTGTGTGTGTGTGTGCGTGTGTGTGAGTGTGAGAGAGAGAGTGGGTAAAAAGGTACCTCTGTGCCCACCGACTTAATGTACCACAATAATAAGTGGCTGAGTGTACTTACTCACATGTGACTGTAAATGGCTTCCGCCTGTGTGTGTGTGTGTGTGTGTGTGTGTGTGTGCTCTGCCTGCGTTACAGACGTATTAACAGGGCTGTGAGTGCACAGAGGCCAGGAGACGGTTTTCAGGCGGCTCAGCGGAGCAGAGCGAGTGCTATTGATATCGGATAGATGGAGGAAGGATGGGTATGGGGGGGGGGGCACAGTGGGTGGGGGGCCATATACAAAAAAGTGCTGGCGGTGTTTGTGCAACACTCATGGATCATCAATCGTCACACGTAGCTGATGTTATAACACAATCTCTTAATATATATATATATGTATATTATTATATTATATATTATATTCTTATATATATGTTTTAATGTTTTTATTTATTTATATATATTTATTTATTATTGTATTCTATATTATATTATTACATATATTATGTTATATATATATATATTTCAATGTTTTTATTTATATCTATTTATTATTATATTCTATATTATATTATATATATAATGTTATATTTGTTATGTTTTTATATATATATATATTCTTTATTATTATTATTATTATTATTATATTATATTATATATATATTTTTTTCATGTTTTTATTTATATATATATATATTTAGATTTTACAAATTACCAAGACAGGACTTTAAGGATACAATACAGAGGGGAAAGGAAATATAAAAGGGTTAAAAATATATATAAAATAAAAAGAAAAATCACAGCAAAATAATTTGCACATCACGAGTCCAACATGAGTTCATCTTTGAGGTCACATCATCAAATGAAGTCAGCATCGGTCGCAGTATTTGTAATCATTTTTTAATTAATGGCACGGCAACGTCCAAACCGGAGGGCTCCACCCCGTCTCAGACCGGGTTCCGTTTATTTTTTCTTCTTCTTTGGTTTATTCGATAAGGGGCATAGTGCACATTAATAAAAAAACATTCCTGTAAATATGCCTCAGTTATTATCCAGGAGGCTATTTTTTCATCAGAAGTCCCGAGAGGCGGATACAGTCACACAAAAAGGAAGATTACATGTATACAATGTTTATATACAATATTTACGCTCTCCATATCTCGTGGGTCATATTTTCCATCAGATTTGTTTGTTCAACATTTTAACTTTGAGGACACGTTGCCGCGGTTACTCAAGCTGCCGTCTGTGATCCGGCATCAGCTGTTGGAGAGCTCAGCAATATGTCAGAGGTATTTTCTTTTTTTCCCAGGTGAGACTAAAAGTAAGCTTTTCTTTATTTTTTTAAACAAGCTGTGCTTGTAACAGATTGTAGACAGCGGATATGCTGGCAGGGAGCCTATCACAGCGCAGCATGGCTTAACACCTGCAGACAGGTGGGAACAAAAGAGGTCAAGAACAACACAATATTCCATATGTTGGACCAACACCAGCTGTCAATCACTGGAAATGCATTTTATGAGGAACCTGCAAAGATCCACTGGACAATATTTCATGAGGATGCACATTGAGATGACTTTATCTTCTCCACAACTACATGTTGATGTGCTATATCACAGAGGTCAAACACAAGGCCCATGGGCCGAATCCGGCCCGCCGCATTGTTTTACATGGCCCCTGATGGCTTGAAAGACATGTGATCACCTTTTCTTAAAGAAATTGAAGAAAAATGTCCCATGCTTTTATTTTGAAGGTTTCAAATTCAATGGATTTCTTGTTGTAATATTAGAAAAAAAAACATTTTACGTGGCCCCTAATGGCTTGAAAGACATGTGATCACCTTTTCTCAAAGAAATTAAAGAAAGATTCCCCTTGCTTTTATTTTGAAGGTTTCAAATTGAATGGATTTATTGTTGTAATATTAGAGACATTCTCTTATGTACAATATTTCTACGCTCAAATAAACAATAATCAAATGCAAAGAGAGTCATTTAACAATATGTTCGAGGTGTTTATGAAGTGTTTCTATAGAACATGGAAAACCTCCACCACAGTTGCTCCGTCATCATCTCGGGTTTCTATGGATTTAGATTTTATTTCAGGACAGAAAGTTAAATGTTTTTTTTAAAGCTGTAAAACTCTGCTGCAAAAATGTTCCCTTACAGGATTTCTTGCGATTGCTTTATATCCTTTTTTATTATTACATGATTTTATGCATAAGAGAAGAATAAAAGGTTATTGAAACCTAATTCCTTATCTGACTTTATATGATCAGAAACTCTCGGTTATGAAAAACCTGGAAAATTTCGGGAATTCTAATGAACTATAATGGCAAATATATCCCTTACATGTATATAATATAATATTTTTATAATAAATAATTATATATATATTGATAATTTATTTTATGAATACTATATTATAATAAATAATGATATATATTATATGTATATTAATAATATATTATAATAAATAATGATACATATTATATGCATATTAATAATTTATTTAAATAATAATATTTGATCATAAATATATATATTATATTTATATTGATAATTTATATAAATAATACTATATTATAATAAATAAATACAATTTTTAAAAAGTAATTCAAAAATATATATATATGTATTATATACCAGTTTATTTTGCCCAAGCGGATGAACTAAAGTTGCTCTTCGTCCAACACCGATGATACTTCAGATGTTTTTGACATTCAAATAAACTTTTTAGGAGTTCACAAAGGAGACAGGGTGTGTACTCGAGTCTGTGAATACTAAAGATGTCTCCTTCTCATCTGCTGTTGGTCAGAATTCAGTCTATTTTCTCTCTCTTCCTCCCCTGGGGGGATCTTGATAGATTAAACATCAGACTCAGAGTCTGCGGCGCTATCAGATCAGTTATCTCCAAACTGGAGCGGATTGATGTGAGAATCACATGGATGGAGTTTATGTTCTTAGAGATGAAGTTCACGAAAACTAGAATTACTGGGAAATGCCACACTAGTGTCTGTGTGTGTGTGTGTGTGCGTGTGTGTGTGCGTAATTGCGATGCAATTTTAAGTGCAATGTGTTGTCATATCGGTAAATATGTACAGTATTCAAATAAACTTTAAATACTTACATACTAACGAACTTACATACTAACTTACTTACATACATACTTACTTACATACTTACTTACATACTTACTTACTTACATATTTACTTACATACTTACTTACTTACACACTTACTTACTTACTTACATATTTACTTACATACTTACTTACATACTTACTTACATATTTACTTACTTACATACTTACTTACATACTTACTTACTTACATACTTACTTACATATTTACTTACTTACATACTTACATACTTACTTACTTACATATTTACTTACTTACATACTTACTTACATATTTACTTACTTACAT
The DNA here is from genome assembly GCF_029220125.1 of Pseudoliparis swirei. NCBI lineage: Eukaryota > Metazoa > Chordata > Actinopteri > Perciformes > Liparidae > Pseudoliparis > Pseudoliparis swirei. The sequence continues at coordinate 26,629,066 of NC_079407.1, forward strand.
ACTTACTTACATACTTACTTACATATTTACTTACATACATATTTACTTACTTACACACACATACTTACTTGCCACATACTTACTTACACACTCACTCCATTATACTTACTTACATACTTACTTACATATCACATGCCACTTACTTACATACACTCACATACTTACTCACATACATACTTACTTTACACATACATTACATGCACTTACACACCCACTTACTTACATACTTACTCATGCCTTACATTACTTACATACTTACACATACTTACACTTACTTACATATTTACTTACTTACATACTTACTTACATACTTACTTACATACTTACTTACTTACATATTTACTTACTTACATACTTAATTACATACTTACTTACTTACATATTTACTTACTTACATACTTACTTACATACTTACTTACATACTTACTTACATACTTACTTACTTACTAACTTACATACTTACTTACTTACTCATACTTACTTACATACTTACGTACATAATTACTAACTAACTTACTAACTAACATACTTACTAACTTACTAACTTACTTACTTACTCACATACTTACGTACATACTTACATACTAACTTCCATATGTACTTCCTTCCTTCCTTTCCTCCCTTCTGTCCCACGGTTGAGGATGATGTCGTCCCAGTGGCTGGAGATGAAATGCCAGTCAGAGTTATTATCGGACACTTCCTGTGTGCATGTGTGTACATAATAACGTCACATGTACACACTGTCTGCATTGCGTCATCGTCATGGTCACTCGGCTACTTTGGGAGAAAGAATACAAACAACGCTGTGTGTGTCCAGTTGTTTAGGCAGAATATTACAGAAACAAAGGGAAATATTCAGAAGAATTAGAAACGGAAGAGAGGAAATGGTAGAATAAAAAAAATAAAAAAACACATGAGACTAAGATGAGCTTTCCCAGTGACTGTAATATGATGTAATCGTACAGCATTTTGACAATAACTTTATTGGAGCGTTAATTCTTGATCTCAGCTGCTATACGGGGGGGGGGGGGGGGCATCGTGAAGAAGTGGTTTCATCCCTGGAACGTTGATGAAGACTTTCCTCTCATTCTGTGACGTTCCAAACACACTTTAGTGGATTTACGTGCAGAAACAACTCGACACACGTCAGTCCCGACTACATGAAACGATGTACTCCGTGTTCCCAGGAGGATAACTCGTGAAGCTCTCGTTATCAGAGGAGCTCTTCCGTAATTAGAAACGGAAGAGAGGAAATGGGAAATGTAAATATTACGAGAACTACAGAAATAAGTAGGCAGAGGAGAAATGAGACTAAGATGAATAAACGGTTGATTCCCTGAAGGCTCTGGAGCTCAGACTTTTCTTCTAGTTCCGTGACGTTCAACAACACTTAAATGGAATTAAGTGTAAAAAACGCACCACACGTCTTTCCTGATGACATGAAACGATTGATTTCCTGTCTCGGTCTCCCACGTATTCCCAGGAGGATAAAACATGAAGTGAAATGGCCACAGACATTCACAACATGACCTCATTAATGAGGCGGTAGCATTAGGTCGATTCGTCTAAACCACAGGTGTCAAACACAAGGCCTGCGGGCCGAATCTGGACCGCCACCTCATTTTATGTGGCCCTACGACATACGATCAGCTTTTCTTCAAGAAATGTAAGAAACATGTCCTTATATGCTTTTATTTTGAAGGTTACAGATTAAATGGATTTATGTTATCATATTAGAGACATTTTAATTTGATGTGGCCCCTAACGGCTTGAAAGACATACGATCACCTTTTCTTTAGGATATGTACGAAAATATCCTTATATGCTTTTATTTTGAAGGTTTCAAATTAAATGGATTTATGTTATGATATTAGAAAAAAAATCATTTGATGTGGTCCCTGATGGCTTGAAAGACATACAATCACCTTTTCTGAAATAAATTTCAGAAATATATCTGTATATGCTTTTATTTTGAAGGTTTCAAATTAAATGGATATATGTTATACCATTCGAGACATTTTAATTGTATGTGGCGCCTGATGGCTTTAAAGACATATGATCAACTTTTCTTGAAGAAATGTAAGAAAAATATCCTCTTACACTTTTATTTTGAAAGTTTCAAAGAAAATTGATTTATATTATAATATTAGAACAAATTTCATTTGATGTTGCCCATGACGGCTTGAAAGACACACGGTCACCTTTTCTTAAAGACATTGATGTAAAATATCAGTTTGACTTTTATTTTGAAGGTTTCAAATTAAATGGATTCATATTATAAGATTAGAACAAATTCCATTGTATGTGGCCCCTGAGGGCCTGAAAGACATATGATCACCTTTTCCTCAAGAAATTGAAGATAAATAGCCTGCTACGCTTTTTTTTTGAAGGTTCCAAAGAAAATGGATTTATGTTATAATATTAGAACAAATTTCATTTGATATGGCCCCTGACGGCTTGAGAGACATATGATCACCTTTTCTTGAAGACATTTAAGAAAAATATCCGTATATGCTTTTATTTTGAAGGTTTCAAATTAAATGGATTCATGTTATAATATGAGAAAAATGTCATCCGTGTGCAGATACAACATGACAGTATATGGCAAAAGGTACATATCTTAATAGATTTGCCCCCCAGAGACCTTTGAGATAAAGAGAACCCAAACACATGAAGCTGAGCAGCGTGGCAGATAATACGTACAATAATACGTACAATAATACGTACAATAATACGTATGATATTAAGTATAATATTCATATATTACTGTATCAGCATGTGAAGGCCTTATAGGCAGCGAGCTCACTGCGTGGGCCTCTCCAGTGGCGGGGATCAGTTCAAAGCACAGCCCCAAGCATGTGTGTGTGTGTGTGTGTGTGTGTGTGTGTGTGTGTGTGTGTGTGTGTGTGTGTGTGTGTGTGTGTGATCAATTCCCCGAAGCGACAGCTGTGGGCGACTTCCTGAATAGAGAGAGAGGTTCCCTGTGATGACTACCAAGTGTCTCTCCACCCTCATTCCTCTTTCCTTCCCCCTTATCGCTCCCTTTTATTTCCATCTCGTAGCCTCGCCTCTTTTTTCCTCGCGTTCCCGTCGGCCTCTCTTCGTTCTGCTCCATCCCTCTTTTTATTTGTTCACCTTAATCGTCGTATTTCCCAAACATGTCAATGTTTGTTATATGAACTCGTTATGTCACCTTCTCTTAACTTTTGGTTTCTTTTAACTCGTCTTGTTCTATGTTTTTTTGTTTGTAGCTATGTGTTTATTATGTTTATTTGTTTGTAAATATGTGTTTATTATGTTTATTTGTTTGTAAATATGTGTTTATTATGTTTTTTGTTTGTAACTATGTGTTTATTATGTTTATTTGTTTGTAAACACAAGATTCACTTGGTGAAATAAAGGTTTAAATAAAAATAAAATAATGACTTGCTTCTGCAAGATAAGACACATCTGTCAAAGCTAAAATATATATAAATATATGTAATTATATATCTATATGAAAAAATACATATGAAATATGTATTTTTTATATATATATATATACTGTATATGTATACATATATATATATGTATACATATATTTATATATGTATACATATATATATAATACCCCCAAAATCTCTCTCTATATATATATATATATATTTATTTTTGCAAATGAATTAATATATATATATATATGTATATATATATATATATATATATAATACCCCCAAAATATCTCTCTCTCTCTATATATATTTATTTATTTAATTTTGCAAATGAATTAATATATATATGTATATGTATTTATTAATTAATTTACAAAAATATACATATACAAAAATAAAAACTTGAATAAGAGCATATAAAAATAAGGGAAGAAAGCGTAAATGGAGGAAAGGAATAATGAAAATCATGAAGTCAAGGTAGGGACAAAAATTTAAAAAATAAAGAGAGAGAAGATAAAGTAGGACGAATGAAAGGATTCATAAAAAGAGGAGCAAGATGTATGTGCTTATGTGCAATGGTGTTTTTTGTTTCTCCTGCTCCCACACTGTGTCCTAGGGGCAGGGGGGGTGTTTTTTTTTTTTTTTTTTTTTCTGCCTCTCTTCCTTCTCATTATGCTGTCATCTTTCATCCCGCTTTCCGGTGTGCGATCTCTTGGTGCGCGTGCGCGCACCTTCCCTTTCGCCAAAAGTTCCCAAAAAAGTTTGTGTTTTTTTGTGTTTTAATGTGGCAATTCTTCTGTGAATGATTCTGATTCTGATTCTGAAGAGGAGAGGCAGCGAGTGTGAGCATGAGCAGGAGGAGTGTGTACGCGCTCGTGTTTCAGGCTGCGAGGCGTTTGATGTCAGAACCCCATTAGCAGTGAGTACCTGGATCTTAGTGCAGAACATATTGTGTGTGTGTGTTTGTTTATTTGTGTGTGTGTGTGTGTGTGTAGGGGAGACGGAGATGGATGGAGGGAAGCATGTGTTTTGAGCCTCAAGGCCACCGTATTTGAAGCGTGATCGTGGCAACAACAACAAAAAGAGGAATAAACCCTCCATCTCAGTGTTGGATCTCTCGTGTGGACGACTGCGTCGCGTTTGCTGTTTCATGCTAACGCAGCTTTTCATAGTTTCACTTTTTTTTTCTCCTGCAAGGTCAACGGTGCTGCGTTTGATGCAGCAGATCAAACCGCTGATGATCAAACCGCTTCCAGGTTTTCCTACGTTCCCCGGCGGCCCTGAACCTCCCACAGGGAAGACTCTCCCGGTCTTTCTCTAAGATTAAAAACACACGAGTGGAATGAGAGGAGACGTGACGACATCATCCGGCTGCCGGACCGCAGGAGTTGGATGAATTTTTTTTATTTTATATATATTTTATTTTGAAAAAGTACCGCTAGCGCCTGAGTGTGCACCTGGGCTTCTACCGAGGTCACGGAATATCTGTTGTTACGCACTTTATGACGACCGAATAATTTTATTACGTCATGTTTATGAATGAATGTTTATAACGTCTTATTTACAGACACACACACAGACACGCACAGCCGATCACCAGCCGATCACCTGGTGTATTGATTGGTGATGACATCATCGTTTGTCCCGCTCCAGTGAAGTCGTGTGTCTTCTCCTCTCTGACGAGAGATGAGGATCAATAAATCTATTCTCAGACATTCTCTCAACATTTATTTAGTGTATGAAACAGAGTTATTATTTCCCGGTGTGATTGTTGTAACTGAAGAGTTCTGCTGCTGCTAGAATGACCCGTTGAGTTGTGCTGGTTAAACACCAATAAATCATGTTTGAAGGAGAATTCTCTGTTTGATCAAAAATATGTATTTCATTTCCCCCCGAATGAATTTTGACTTTTGGACTGAGACAATTATGGAAACGACTGTGAGAGAGAGGGGGGGGGGGTGGTGGAAACAGCAGGTGGAGGGGGATGTGGAGACACGGTTTCTTGTCAGTTATTGATATCAAATTATCCGAACGCCATCGTCAACAACGAAGCGTCAATCTACGAACGACTCGTTGTTTTCAGATATCTGAGGAGCTTCGCAAACCGTCTTTTTAAGGATTAATTCAATTCCGTTTATTCGTATGTAGCCCATTTTTTTTTACAAATTACAAATTCCCCTCAGAGGGCTTTACAATGTGTAGACATAGACATCCCTGACCTTTGACCTTTGACCAGATGAACAATAGATGTCATGTGACCAGTTGAACAATAGATGTCATGTGACCAGATGAACAATAGATGTCATGTGACCAGATGAACAATAGATGTCATGTGACCAGTTGAACAATAGATGTCATGTGACCAGATGAACAATAGATGTCATGTGACCAGATGAACAACAGATGTCATGTGACCAGATGAACAATAGATGTCATGTGACCAGATGAACAATAGATGTCATGTGACCAGAAGGAATCGTTACACACAAATTACAACACCGCAACAACACAATGAATATGACAGAGTTTATGAATAATAGGATTAACATTGATAGCCGGAATTGCACAACCCGACCCACTTCTCAAAGAACCTTCAACACATGGTTCTTTAAGGCACCATTTATGGTGCCTCAAAGAACCTTTCAAACCAGGGTTCTTTAAAGAACCATTTCCTTAAAGAGTTCTTCAAAGAACCTATAAAAAACGGTTCTTGAAGGCACCATTTCTCAAAAGCTTTAACTGTTTATTTTACTTCCAAAGTTCTTTGAACAGACCGTTTGGTTTCAGAGATAAACTCTTTTTACTTTGGGTGTTATTCAAGTTAAGTTTATTAAATGATGACTTTTTAAAGGATTAATGAATTCATCGTTGATGATTTCTTTAAAGTTTGTCTCCTAAATGTTCACAGATATGAGTTTTGGCAGGATGAGGAAGTGAAAACCTGCATTCAGGATCAAGTTTCATCCTCTAAACTCTCAAAGCACCGCGGAGAATAATAATACACAAATAAAATGTCTTTACGTACAAAAACTCTTTGATTGATATCTTCAGCAAAAATAATTTGCGGACCACCAAATGCACTCTTTGTTCATATCCCTCCCTCTATCTCTCCCCCTCTCTCCTTCTCCTCTCTCTCCCCCTCTATCCTTCTCCCTCCCTCTCCCCCCTCTCCCTCTCTCCCTCCCTCTCCCTCTCCCTCTCTCCCTCCCCCCTCTCTCCTCTCCTCTCCTCCCCTCCCCTCTCCCTCTCCTCTCCCTCTCTCTCTCCCTCCCCCCTCTCTCCCCCTCTCTCTCTCCCTCTCCCTCTCCCTCTCCCTCTCCCTCTCTCCCCCCTCTCTCCCCCTCTCTCTCTCTCTCCCTCTCTCCCTCCCCTCTCCTCTCCCCCTCTCTCTCCCTCTCTCTCCCCCTCCCTCTCCCTCTCTTTCTGTCCCCCTCTCTCCCCCTCCCTCCCTCTCTCTCCCTCTCCTCTCCTCTCCTCCCCTCTCCCTCTCTCGTCCCCTCTCCCTCTCTCCTCCCTCTCTCTCCTCCCCTCCCCCTCTCCCCTCTCCCCCCTCCCTCTCTCTCCCTCCCCCCCTCCCTCTCCCCCCTCCCTCTCTCTCTCCCTTCCTCTCCCCTCCTCTCTCCCTCTCTCTCCCTCCCCCCTCTCTCCTCCCTCTCCCTCTCTCCCTCTCTCCCTCTCTCTCCCTCCCCCCTCTCCTCTCCCTCCTCCTCTCCTCCTCTCCCCTCTCCTCCCTCCCCTCCCTCTCCTCCTCTCCCTCTCCTCTCTCTCCCTCTCCCTCCTCTCTCCTCTCCCCTCTCCCCTCTCTCCCTTCCCCTCTCCTCCTCTCCCTCCCTCCCTCTCTCCCCCTCTCCCTCTCTCCTCCCCTCTCTCCCTCCCCCTCTCCCTCTCTCCTCCTCCCTCTCTCCCTCCCCCTCTCTCCCTCCCTCTCTCTCCCTCCCCCCCTCTCTCTCTCCCTCCCTCCCTCCCCTCTCTCCCTCTCTCTCCCTCTCTCTCCCTCCCCCCCTCCCCTCTCTCCTTCCCTCTCTTTCTCCCTCCCCCCTCTCTCTCCCTCCCCCCCCTCTCTCTCCCCCCCCTCTCCCCCTCTCCCTCCCCCCTCTCTCTCTCTCCCCTCTCTCTCCTTCTCTCTCTCGCCCACACTCGCCCTCTCTGACGACAACATTCCACATTCGATACTCGCTGCATCTCCAGACCAATCTTGCACTTTCTCACAGCCCCCATACACACACTCTCACTGCACTCCCACACACACACACACACACACACACACTCTCCCTCTCTCTCTCTCCCACCTACTCACTGTTACCATCCATGTGTCATTGGCTGTTGCTAAGTTACGGGCCCCCACCAGGTTGTTTTTCTGGGCCAATCAGAGCGTTGCCTTCGTCCTCACGGTGTTGACAGTCTCTGGTTCTGAGGAGCACTTTGTTTGGGCTTCATATCTCTATTCATATCTCCAGATTTACTTCCCACCTGTCCCTTCACCTTCGTACCTCTCCACGCTTGAGTTTCATTTGTTTTCATCCCCGACTCACTTCCTGTTGACCCTTTTCCATCCCCCGTCTAACACGACGTCACGAGGTCCGGTTGCTGAGGAATAAATGACGCAGACACCAGATTAAGTCGATTATTTTTGCTCCGGTGCCGGTTGACGTGTTGCGGTTATGAATATGGAAACATTTGTTTTTATCATTAATCACGACTGCGACGCACAGAGAACGAGCCGCAGCACAGAGTTCTACTCATGAGCGCACACACACACCGAAAACCAACACACACACATCGCCTGTCTGACTGAAGTTAACAGTGTGTGTGTGTGTGTGTGTGTGAATATACAATACGTGTGTGTGTGTGTGTGTGTGCACGGAGCAGAAGGATGATGCTGCTTTTCGACGTTAATAATCCAGTGCTCCCGCCAGGGATAGACACCGCAGGAATAGATGGAACACACACACACACACACACACACACATCTATTCTCATGTGCACACAACAGCACAGACGCATTAGCAAGTGCTTATGTACGATAGCGAGGGAGCCCTTAAAGACACACACACGCCTCCACCCGTGTGTACACACACACACACACACACACACAACAATGTGTGCGCAACACACAGATACAGGCCTCAGGCTGTTTGTGCATGAGCACGGCTGCATATTCAAGGAAGCAAATATGATAACAACTCTGTGAGGATATGCACAGGCCAAAAACACACACACACACACACACACCTAAATGGGCACATTAAATATATCAACACAACACACACACACTCAGATGTGGATTCATTGATGGTACTGAGTGCAAAGATCACATCATAGTGGGTTTTTTTCAAATTCAGATTGAATGAATAATGGGGCACGGCATCATTTGGTGATATGGCGGTTCATAATAAAGACGCAGATCGTCACTCATGACGTCCACGCTCAGGGCCGCCGTCTGATTCATGCTGCTGGTCTCAAAAGCAATAACATTCCCGGAGTGTTAGCACCGTCAGGTCTGGAAATCTTAAGAATTATTGAGCCGGATATACCTCCGGTGAAAGGCTGCGTGTGGTGGCTGATGTCATTTAAAGACGTCGTTTTTAACAGTGTATCATTCATTTAACTCTTTAATGTCCTTATTAAGAACAAATTATGGAAACATTCTTTATTTGCATTTTTTTTGGTAATAACAGCAATCTCCCAACATTTCTTTAACATACCTCATGGTAAAAGTAGTACCCAAACAATCAAATTAATCAAATACAATGCTAACCTCCAGGAGTAATACACAACACACATGTTAGATACACTTCACACTTCTGATGTTTGGTGATATTTACAACAATGAACAATCAGATGTGTTTTATTTTATTCAAATAATGTCTTGTTTTTACGTTAGCGTAACTCGGTTTAGCTTAATTCAAATAATGTCTTGTTTTTACGTTAGCTTAACTCGGTTTAGCTTAATTCAAATAATGTCTTGTTTTTAAGTTAGCTTAACTCGGTTTACCTTAACTCGGTTTAGCTTAATTCAAATAATGTTTGTTTTTACGTTAGATTAACTCGGTTTAGCTTAATGCAAATAATGTCTTGTTTTTATGTTAGCTTAACTCGGTTTAGCTTTATTCAAATAAGGTCTTGTTTTTACGTTAGCTTAACTCGGTTTAGCTTAATTCAAATAATGTTTGTTTTTACGTTAGCTTAACTCGGTTTAGCTTAATGCAAATAATGTCTTGTTTTTATGTTAACTTAACTCGGTTTAGCTTTATTAAAATAATGTCTTGTTTTTACGTTAGCTTAACTCGGCTAACTTTATTATCAAGTTGCAATTCAACCGTTTGGTAGAGCACGTTTTGAGGAAATTATTTTACCCTGATAAATTCATTTTTATTTTTTATCAAGTGACATAATTATGTTCAGTCAGACCTCAAGTGCTGTAATATGTCGAATAAATTCACTTACCGTTGATATTTTTACCAAATAGTGTCCTTAAAGGCACAGTGACATCCAGTAGATTATTTTACGATGAGGTACCTCAAACAAGTAGAGATAGCTCACTCAGGTTAAGTTAAGGTCAACACATTTTTCAACGAGATATAGCGATTCAAAATGTGCTCTTCCGAAATGTAGAGCGGGCAGTTAAAGGGTTAACGAGGGATGTCCTCCAGTGGGAGGACGCCTCGACGGTTACGAGATCAAAAAGGTTGCGAGTAGGAGATAATTTATCACGGCGTACCTCGCAATAAATTAGCTTGTTGAAGGTACGCCGTCACGTTGTCGGCGCGTGGGCGGAGCCGATGCGAGCCGCTGGGGTGAAACTACCCTCTGACGGAGATTTAAGCACGGAAATGAGACGGCCTTCGATTTGCTCAGAGGTTTCAACCACGGCGGAGATAACAAAGTCCAGAGGCCGGATCTGAACCCACTTCTGAGACTTCAGATATCATTGTGAAGGGAAACATCGTAATTCCCACCAGCGCATCACTCTGGGGTCTGAGCAGAGCATCCGGGTTGACTTGAGAGTGCCTGACAAGTTTTGTTGACCGTCTGGATTTTACAACTCAAACGACTTACAGTTGAAGTCTGTCCTTGTGTCTTTAACCTTTTCAAGCTTTTTTTAGGCCTCTGCTCCGAAAATGGCATTCCCAAACTAAAAAGGCTGTATCTCTGCAACCACTAGGGCTACTTCAAACAATCACACCCTCGAGTCGCTTGTCCGCCGTTATCTTCTCACTCTCCAAATCCTTCTTCCTCACTTCGCTGATACTTCCTTCACACTTGTTTCCTCATCACTGGCCCGTGTCTTCTGACTTGTTCTGTTTCATCTGATACTCGTCCTCGTGGTTTTCAGTCCGCCTCGTTTTCCATTGGTCTTATCAGCTTAGTTATGCATAGTAACAGTGAGTAGGTGTGTGTGTGTGTGTGTATGTGTGATGTGATTTGCATTGCTAATTGCTTCAGGGCTGTAATAACAGTGTTTTGCTTTCTGTTGTTCTTCTCAGAACCTCTAATCTGAGCGCCAGAACCAGAACCACTGCTCTGGCTTTTTTCTTCGCGTCTTTTAATGTGAACGTCGCAAACATTGTCGTTGTTGTTGTTTCCCATCATCATCCAGTACGTGTGCAATTCAATAAAGGAGCCTCAGCTGGGCCGTATGCTACTTTAATCACACGTAATCACATCTCGTCCCGACTGAAGCGCTCAATCAGAGGAAAGTCTATCGCAACCGAAAAAGGAGACTCTCAGCTCCTTGAGACGCGGTAAACGTCGTATTGCAATCTGCTGTCCTTGAAATAGAACATTAGTAAATACAGCCCCTTGTTTCCGTTGATTGGGTTCCAACTCGTGAAGAAAAATACACGGTGAGGAAGAGCTCTTTAGTCTTCAAGGGAGGGGTCGATATGAACTGCGAAGGCCATTTTTGGTCACTTCGGAAAAAAGACGTGTGGCGTGTTTTTGCAGTGTTTGCATTTAATTACACTTTTTTTCAGAACACTTCAGTTTAACTAAGGTATAAACACATTGTTTTCATGTCCTAGAAAGCAACATCACCTGTAGGGCTGTTTGAAGCTCTTTGGGTACCTGTTTCCTGTGTCTTCCCATAACTATTGGCCATTCTCTGGTACGAAGAAGACGTTCAAATTCAAGCATTTGAACACAAACGCAGCAATGAAACCGAATATCTGCCCCAAACACATTGTTTTCATGTCCTCCAAAGCAACAGCACCTGTAGGGCTGTTTGAATCTCTTTGTGTACCTGTTTCCTGTGTCTTCCCATAACTAATGGGCCGAAGAAGACGTTCAAATACGAGCATTTCAACACAAACACAGCAATTAAATCGAATATCTGCCCTAAACACATGGTTTTCATGTCCTCCAAAGCAACAGCACCTGTATTGCTGTTTGAAGCTCTTTGTGTACCTGTTTCCTGTGTCTTCCCATTACTAATGGCCATTCTCTGGACCGAAGAAGACGTCCAAATTCGAGCATTTCAACACAAACACAGCAATACAACCGAATATCTGCTCTAAACACATTGTTTTCATGTCCTACAAAGCAACAGTACCTGTAGGGCTGTTTGAACTACCTGTTTGTGAACCTGTTTCCTTTGTCTTCCCATAACTAATGGCCATTCTCTGGACCGAAGAAGACGTCCAAATACGGGCATTTCAACACAAAAACAGCAATGAAATCGAATATCTCCCAGAAACACATTGAGAAATACTCTGCCTGGGAGGAGCTGATTGATTCACGAATGCAAAGCGCAGATCATTCTGTCAAACAAAAAACAAAGAGACATTGTGTTTGTGATGAAACTTTGCAAAAAAAACATGTTTTTTAAAACATAAACATGTGTCACTGCTGGAGACATCCCCGATGATGTGGCAGCTGTCACTTGTAGAAAGGGAATGTCAATGCCGAGCTCCTCCTTGTAATTACTGCACAATTATGCTGGATGCTTTTTATCCTTCACCTCCAATTTGGCGACACAAAGAAAAACGATACGCCCGATTTCTAAAACCTGACATTTCGCAAAAATGATGGTGGCAGTTTGACATTTGTTGGGCAACATGTGGTAATTGAGTTAAGAGGCAGGTGGGGAAAGAAATAACTGCTATAATGAAACAAAACCAAAAAACATAAACAATCTTTATCGGCTGAAAAAAAAGTGATGGAGGCATCTTTAGAAATGGCATTGATCAAAACTCAAACATTAAGTCAAACGTCTTCAGCAGCATCCATGTACATCCGACATGTGCATCACATGAGGCTTTGTGTTTCAAGTTTTAATGTTTTTAATTTGTTCGAGAGGGACAATGTACATAAATGAACACTTTAAATTAAAATGTAAATGCACCCAATTACAGCCGCATGGATGATTTACATTGTCTGTCCCCCAGAAGGTACAGGCTGAATGTCCTAGGGCACATGCGTCAAACACATGATTTTCTGTGGCCCCTGATGGCTTTAAAGACATATGATCACCTTTTTTAAAGACATTTAAGAAAAACATCCTGTGCTTTTATTTTGAATGTTCCAAATTAAATGGATGTATGTTATAATATGAGAGAAATGTACTCACGTACAATATTTATCCACTCAAATAAACAATAATCAAATGCAAAGGGAGTAGTTCATACGTTTATATGTTTCAGGTACACCGGCCCTTTAAGAGGCGGCCATGATGCTGACGTGGCCCACAGTGACAATGAGTTTGACACCCCTGTCCCAGGGGAAGAGGTCGTGATAAAGTTCAATAGTAATAAAATACAATCAATCAATTGTAGTCTATAGTTGACAACACACAACAGTTCATTATTACAAAGTTAACAGTGGTTAAAAAAAGAATTGCATATATATACAAAAGAAACAAGAGTTAATATCACAGTGTATGGAAGACACACATTCATCATATTGCACATATAGGGACATTCATTAATGAGCACATTTTAAGGTTTCATTCATTCATATAACATTCATATATTACATATTTATGAAAGTAGTATCTACTGGGTGGAGAGCAGCCATCCCTCCATGTGTCTGAGGGTGTGTCAGCCAACCGTCAGCCCCCATCACAGCTCATTAGACGGTCAAGATCCTCCCTTCAGTACATCCGCCTGAACAGTTCGCGTTCACAGAGTCTCAGATTGTCATTTAAATTACCGTCGACGACCGAAATGTTCCGCTCTAACGAGGGCAGGCGGCGGAACCGGAGCGGCCCAGCGGTGAGTAATGACAGGGGGCTGACCGCCGTCGTCCTCTCGGAGTTACACGACAAAGAAAACCTACGCCTCTTGTTAAATAGACTTCAAAACACACACACACACACACTTTGGATGTGTGAATTGACATAATAACCAATCATGCCACCAAATGTCATGCGATTCGGTTTAATACTTTTGGAGTTATGCGAGTAACATGCATACAAATAAATAAATAAATACACGGCGATCAAAACATAACCTTCCGCATTTTCAATGCGAAGGTAATTATCAACTTTTTTATTTATTTAAAGGGCTATTCAGGTCATCAACAAACAAACATAAAGTACCTGACACTTAAATTTGGGAAACGATATTACTTCTAATAATTCAAATTGACCCCAAATGTAAAAGATGTTAGTAAATTTGAAGTTAACAGGAGGGTTAAAAAACAACATTGGTACTAATGTATGCAATACACAAACACACACACACATTGTAGATGAATTACAATGCAACAAAAAGTGAGTGAGACGACATGAGGGAAGGCCGATGGGGCAAAAGCAGGAATAGCATGGAGAAATATTAAAAAAGGAGAGGAAACATGCGTTGTGGAAGAAATAATCATCACTCACAGAATGCCGCTAGCTCACATCATCACGGGTGAAGGAGGGTCAAGTGATGTAAACATGAAACGACTGGAACATTACTTCATGCATTTAGAAGAGTAAACCATCGGGATGATGGAGTGGGACGAGTGAAACGAGGAAACAACAGGTGATTAATGTGCTGTGTGAAGGTGAAGGTATGGAAATAATCAAATGCAAAAACAGGAGAAATATAGAGGGAGTAAAATGAAAAGACGGCTAGAAAAACAAGTCGCTGCGTCTTTGTAAGTTACAGCGAAATCTATTTTTAGCATGCTTATACGATTGCACGCACGCTCATATTGTTGTTTCCGGATATTTTTTCTCGATGTGTTTTATTGATCACGAACGCAGCTTCTCGACGGATGGGAGAAAAACCGACGGCAACGTCGGCCATTGTTCATCTCGTGAACGCTGGAGATCATCCCTCCAGGAGAAACGCTGTGAGGGGTTCATGAGCACCGAGGGAGAAGCAGAATGGACGAGGAGTAGTTTACACAGGCCTCCGATGAATACGAGTCCAGTGCTATCGATCGGCCCGGGAGCCAAACCGGGCCGGCTAATATACTTCTGGCCGCCGGTGCGCACACACATCACGGCGGGAGTCTGAAGTCACGCCTGCTGTGTTCAAAGTGAACGTGGGTCCATATTTAGCCGCCTTGTTAGAACGGACAGAATTTGATCCATTTTGACTTCTGTGACAGTTTTAAGTTATTCACTGTTTAGCAGCAGATGGCAGATTGTAAACAATTATTTATTTGACCCATAATAAACAAGAATAAGTTGGAAAACTGACCGCAGTTCTGTTGTTGTAACAAAGTGGGCAACTGTACATATATATATATATATATATATTTTAGCAAGATCTCATACATACAGTATATACAGTATATATATATATATACATATATATATATATATTACACCAAGATCTCATACATACAGTATATACAGAATATATATATACATATATATATATATGTATATATATATACTGTATGTATGAGATATTGGTATAATGGAATATAGCAGTTTGGAATACAGCATTAGCAGCGTTAGCATCATGGGCTGTATATGTGTATGAGTTGTTGGTATAATATTGGAATATAGCAGTTTGGAATATAGCATTAGCAGCATTAGCATTAGCATCATGGGCTGTATATGTGGATGAGTTGTTGGTAGAATGTTACTATATAGCAGTTTGTAATATAGCATGAGCAGCATTAGCATTAGCAGCATGGCGAGTGAATGACACCACCAGAAACAGTGTCTATGTTGCTTAAAAACTACTAAAAACATTCTGAACTAGAACGGGCACTCGGTAGAGCACATACCTTCGCATATCACAAGATTGGGCATTGAGTTATGAACATGTTGGCATTAGTTGCATTCCAATTGGATAGAAATTGACCGCGTTATGGTAAAAAGAAGATTTTGACCTATCCATGACCTTGACCTTGACCTTTGACCCGATCGATCCCAAAATCTAATCAAATGGTCCCTGGATAATAACCAATCATCCCACCAAATTTCATGCGATTCGGTTTAAATTTTTTTTGTTATGTGAATAACACGCATACAAATAAATAAATAAATAAATACACGGCGATCAAAACAAAACCTTCCACATTTTCAATGCGAAGGTAACAACAAACACAGCTCCTCTGTTATTCCTGTGCATGTCCAGTCTCTCTTCCTTCATCCACCACCTCTCTCTTTTTCCGTTCTCGAATGTGCAATAGTGACCAAGCCTCTCCAGGCTACCAACAGAACGTTATTCTGATAGTTAGCACCCATATTTTTTACCCAGCATGCATTTTGGTGGCGTACAATTGCAAATGTCCGATTATTAGTTTTTGACTCAATTAGTTGTGTGTAATTAATTGCTCACGAGTGAGAAGGGCGCACACTGCGAATGAGGGTCGACGCAGCGCAGTGCTAACGGGACATTAAAGCGACCAGCACCGCTCCACAACGTCACAAACACCGATACAGTTATTTTCTATCGTATCGTGCAATCGTAGAGGAGGTCAAAATCTATTGCAATTTTAAATGTGATGCGTCAAGGTATTACTTTTCGCACCGCCGGTTGGAAAGAGTTAGACGAGTCTCGCCGGAAACAGACACGGGGCGAGGGTCGGACGTCCCCGAGGGGCGAAAACTAGAGAGAGAAAAATCTCTCTGACAATCTTTTTTTATGAAACCGTGTTAAATTGTCCGTGTCCCCCGGGCCCTGAGAGTGTCATCATGCCCAGCGCTGTTAATTTGAAACACGGAACCGGTCCAAAATACTGAGGAATAACACGTCAAGTTTGATGTGGATTAGAGCGCGGAGCGGCCGTGCGCTCGGAGGAAGCCTTCATTTAACGTACAAGCTGTCGGCGATGAGACGTGAGAGATATTAACCTTTTTTTTGATGGCCCGAACCTATATTACATCTTGCCAAAATATCAAACATAAACCCCAGTGTGCTTCAGGAAAATGTCTGCCACACAGTGATGAAGCCCATTATGAGTTCACACAGCATTGGGTGTAATTTAGTCCATCTTCTGAATAGTGCAATGATCTATTCCTCACTCCTCTCCCTCTATCCTGGCTTTATCACGACAGCAACCATTTCAATGTGAAAAGACCAGATAAAGAGACAACATGTCAAAAAGACGACAGGATCTCACGGCTTCTTTCAGTGCTCATTGTGGTTTTCTTTGCGGTGAACTCGAGGTTGCACATCGGAGAGATTTCAAAAACTGTACGGACGAGTTTGTATTTGAGACTGGACTTGGAGTTGAGAGACAACCAGATTGTTTCACGAGCAACTAGTTTACAAGCGAATTTCAAGCTGATAATAGGCTTAATTCTGCCGATGGGTTTCCGAGATCTTCCTCTTTCGCTTTCCGCAAAGAATGTTTGCTCGAAAGAAACCAAAGACAGCTGAAACTTGATCATTCCCTACTATTCAGGCTATAATACCAGAACACTTCCAATGCCAAAATATGGTCTACAGATTCTACGTGTGAAGAATCGGCTATCTTTAACCCTTTATCGGGTGAGACACCATATATGATAACTTCATTGATGTTGATTTTCTACCTAAAAACTTTTTTTTTTATTATGTCACAACAGTAAAACAGTAGTTATATGTCCTCTAATAGCACTGTAGTGTTGTCATTCTAAATTTCAATGAGTGCCATATAAAGGATTATCCGGCTAAGTGTGCTGTGGTTAGCACGTTTGCCGATTAATGAAGATATCAACAATAGCGTCCGTGTTTGTTTTTCTGGTATAGCAGAAAAGTGAAAGAACCTCTCATGGTGTCGAGTCCACGGAAGGCTTTACATGCTCGTGAATGTTTATGCATACTTTGTTTTCTATTCGCCAGTTGCCAGCCGTGGAGGAAGGCTGTCTTTGTACCCGCTCAAACTCATTGCTCTTTTCCTTCTGTCTTCCAGTTTCCCTGTTCCCTGTGCAGGATCATGGAACGGCTGTGGTTCTCTTTGCTGCTGCTGGCGGCGGCGTGCCGGGGCCAGCCGTGTCCCAAACGCTGCATGTGCCAGAGCCTTTCTCCGTCGCTCGCCATTCTCTGCTCCAAGACGGGATTGCTGTTTATTCCTGCTGCCATTGACCGGCGCACCGTGGAGCTGCGGCTCCAAGAAAACTTCATTACGGGTGAGATACCCCGCCGGTCTGTCGTGTATTCCATTAACCGTGAATCAACGCGGGGAATTAAGCTTTTGTACATGGTCCAGTCAGTTCTATTCAATTCATTTTATACAGCCCAATATCGCGAAATTCAAAGGCTTTACAATGTCCCTGACCTTTGACCTCACATCGGATCAGGAAAAACTCCCATAAAATAGGACACATCAGCAGGGCCATGACAGGTGGCATCAGACCCAGACAGGTCCAATGGACCCGATGAGACTAGAAGTCACAAAGACTTAAGATATGCTCCTTAAGATATGATGGTGCATCACCAATCAAGGCTTTGTACGTTAAGAGAAGAATTTTAAAAGTGATTCTTGATTTTACGGGGAGCCAGTGCAGAGCAGCTAGTGCAGGAGTGATGTGATCTCTTTTCTTAGTTTTAGTGAGAATACGAGCTGCAGCATTCTGGATCAACTGGAGGGACCTAAGAGACTTATTAGAGCAGCCTGATAATAAGGAGTTGACTTAAGAGACTTATAGAGCAGCCTGATAATAAGGAGTAGACTTAAGAGACTTATAGAGCAGCCTGATAACAAGGAGTTGACGTAAGAGACTTATAGAGCAGCCTGATAATAAGGAGTTGCAGTAATCCAGTCTCGAAGTAACGAACGTGTGAACCAATTTTTCTGCATCTTTTTGAGACAAGATGTGCCTGATTTTTTTAATGTTACATCAATGAAAAAATGCAGTCCTTGAGATTTGCTTCACCTGGAAGTTAAAGGACAAGTCCCGATCAAAGATAACCATCATTAACCATCGTGTTGAATGATTTCCTCAAGAGGGAACATGCCGCATGCTATATTATTTAAAAGTACATTGCAAAAATAAGAAGTAATGTCTAGACAGCTTAAATATACCACTGATATTCAAAGGGCACGTTTGATGCAGCGAGGCGAGTGAGTCACAGGTGAGCGATGACAAATGTTCGCTCAAGTCATATCTCTTATGAGTCTGGTTCTTTTTAACTTTCAGACCGTAAAACTTTTTTGTTTTGTCCTTCAGTCGAGCAAATCTCATTCATGATTGATCAAATATCAAAGCGCTATCTCCGATGCGTTGAACCATAGTTATTTTTAAGAACCAAAGTGTTGCTTTATTCTTTTATTTTAATCTGGATTCCCTTTCGCTTCCACCAACGCAGCTCTTCACAGAACCAATTGAAGAATAAATTATTTTCCATAGTTTGATGAAATAAAAGACACAAACTAAAAAAAAAGTTATTTTCAAAAGGTCCAGTAAGATAATTAGATTCCCGATAAACAACATTTCATATCGCACATTACATTTAAGTCACGTTGTTCAATTTTGTTTTGGTTTGGCACCATTTTGTGCGAAACTCAATATTCTGTATTTCATTTAGGGGAAGATCAGATTATCTCTGCTGTCAATTGAGGTATCATGGGGTCCGGACTCTGAGAGGACTTGCTAATCAAAATCTAAATATCGATATATCAAATATGATCATAGCAGCACATTTAGCAGAAAGGTCCATAAAGTAACAGCCACTTTATTTGTTTTATACTCTCCTTACACTTATTCTTGCTATCCGGCTATCAAGGTTGTAGGAACCAGGGTCTTCTGTCTGTAATCAATCACACCTTGGGTTGGGGGATGACATCATCAGTGCTGACGGTGGTATGAGCACTGTATTAGCAATGTGCAGAGTGCTGGCAATTATCTACCCAATGGCACACACGAAGCTTTCATTCACATGATGGGTGTCGAATGACGGTCTCTGTCGGTATCTCTATGAGGCCACTGATTACGGTACTGGCATCGTAGTGTTAAACGACACCGAGCTCAACTCAATACTGTATTAATGTAATATATCTGATCACTTGGGACTCGGTTGACGGAGCATCTCTTTTTCTTCATTCTGCTCACCCCAGCTGTTCGAAGAAGGGACTTTGCCAACATGACCAGCCTGCTACACCTGACCCTTTCCAGAAACACCATCAGTCAGATTTTCCCTTCGGCCTTCAGCGACCTGCGGCGACTGAGAGCACTCCATCTCGATTCGAATAGATTGACTGAGATAAAGGTGAGACTGATGGACTGGTTTATAGAGGGAATGAATAGTCAGATGGATGATTGGAGTGATAAACAGACCAACGGGCCTTCGAGTTTGGATGGGTGGTGGGGTAGTTGATTTTCGTTGAACAGACTGGTCACATGAGGTTGAAGTCGAAGATCAATTGCGTAGAATTCTTTATTCTGCATGAATCGTGGGAGGGAAAGCTCAGTTTGCTGGACTGCAGAATGTCTTCAACTCTCTGAAGAAACCACAAGATCTTTATGCCCAAACCCGCCACATCGAAGTAGCGGTGACGCATACATCTTTAGTCCTCTTATGGATGATAACCAGCTTAAATGTATGTTTTAACCTTGAGGTCAGTTATTTACATGTCAGGGAGATTATGCTCAGCACAGACATACAAAGCATAAGTCCATATATGGAGATAGTCAGAATATAGACATTGAAGACATTGATCATATATGGACATGGATATAACATAGGCATGGAAGACATTTATCATATATGGACATGGTCAGAATATAGACATGGAAGACATTGATCATACATGGAGATGGTTCGAACATAGACATGGAAGACATTGATCATATATGGACATGGTCAGAACATAGACATGGAAGACATTGATCATGTATGGACATGGTCAGAATATAGACATGGAAGACATTGATCATAAATGGAGATGGTTCGAACATAGACATGGAAGACATTGATCATATATGGACATGGTCAGAATATAGGCATGGAAGACATTGATCAAATATGGAGATGGTCCGAAAATAGGCATGGAAGACATTGATCATATATGGACATGCTCAGAATATAGACATGGAAGACATCGATCATACATGGAGATGGTTCGAACATAGACATGGAAGACATTGATCATATATGGACATGGTCAGAATATAGACATGGAAGACATTGATCATATATGGACATGCTCAGAATATAGACATGGAAGACATTGATCATACATGGACATGATCAGAACATAGATATGGAAGACATTGATCATATTTGGACATGGTCAGAACATAGACATGAAATACATTGATGGAGATGGTCAGAACATAGACATGGAAGACATTGATCATATATGGACATGGTCAGAATAGGCATGCAATACATTGATCTCTAAGTAGAAAGTAGTTGACCCCACTGGTCCACTAGCTCCACCTGTTTGACTAGCATGTGTCCAGTCACACAGAGTTCATTTAGAAATATCAGCATGTGTAATTCTACAACAAAGCTGGACATATTAATAAATCATGTTGAGACCTCTCATAAACTGCTACAGTATTACATACACTGTTATCAACCTTAAAATATATACATGATATAAAATATCTCCACAGTGGTTAATAGATACACATATTTGAACGATAAAGCGACAATGACGGGAAGATAATCCTAATGGATCAGTAGGTACACTATCCTTTATGATATTGATGTGATGCTTGTTTCTGAATTTTTGATTTTTCACCAACCAGGATGAACATTTCCATGGCCTGACCAACCTCCGTCACTTGATCCTCGCCAACAATCAGCTCCTCTCCATATCTAGCCATGCCTTTGACGACTTCCTATCCACGCTGGAGGATCTCGACCTTAGCTACAACAACCTTGCCCAAGTGCCTTGGGACACGATCAGGCGCCTAACCAATGTCAATACCCTAAATATGGATCACAACCTCATTGAAAATGTTCCTCAAGGGGTATTCACCAACCTACACAAGTTGGCCAGGTATATTGATATAGATTATCTGATGTTGAGAGAACAGATAATGTAAAGATGCATAGGATGGTTTACTGATCAACTTCTGAACATCTTCTCCTTGCCCCTTCAATTAACAGGCTCGACATGACGTCCAATAAGCTGAAGAAGATTCCCCCGGACCCATTGTTCCTGAGAATCCCAGTGTATGCCAAGTCCAAAGGCTCGCCGCTCACCTCCCTGGTGTTGAGTTTTGGTGGCAACCCCCTTCACTGTAACTGTGAACTTCTGTGGTTGAGAAGGCTGACCAGAGAAGATGACCTCGAGACATGCGCCTCTCCCTCGGACCTCAGCGCCAGGTACTTCTGGACAATACCTGAAGAGGTGACATTTTAAGCTTTTCACTTGCAGGAAACTATTACAAAATGTTGTATAATCTTGAATCCACATCATTGAAATACATTTTTTTTCTCCCTTTAGGAGTTTATTTGTGACCCACCAGTTCTGACTCGTAAGTCACCCCATACAGTGACTATGGTGGGTCAACCTGCCAGCCTGAAGTGCAAGGCGAATGGAGACCCAGAGCCAGAAGTCCACTGGATCAGCCCTGAAGGGCGACTTATATCTAATAGCTCCAGGTACTACATTTATTTATCGACAGTTATATATTATGTTCGAATGCACCATGTTTTACTTTTCTCAATAGGTGTATCGATTGTACAATTTATCAAAATGAGGTGTTTATGTAGGGCATGCGACTCTGGCAAGCCAGTTGGCAGGTGCAAGAAAGGCGGCTGATGTATTGCTCCCTGAGCTGCTACTGGAACCGAGTCAAAATGTCAGATGAGGTTGTCTCACATATTTCCTGTTCTGGCTGGAGTGGTAGGGCGTGGGCACGTTGCTTGTTCGGGCTAAATCTGAATCAGGATTACAAGGCAGCTGTTGAGGTCACACCTTTGGCTATCACACATACGTTACACAACGATTGAAAGTATTTTGAACTATATCACGGAACCTTTAGATCTTTCTTGCCAACTTTTTGATTTGACATTTATACTTGTGTTCAGTCAAAGCTATGTCATGGAGATGAGGCATTGTTGGATTGTTGGAGGATACCATCTGGTGTAGGCTTACACTTTAAGGGGATGAAGCCCACAAGTTGGGGTGACAGAGCCTTCTCCATTTCTGCCCCCTCCCTCTGGGACTCTCTCCCCAAAATCATCCGAGACTGCACCGAACTTTCATTGTTCAAGTCACTAATCAAAACCCACCTGTTCAAAACTGCTTTTAATGTGTGATTGTGTGCTCCCTACGATCTTATTTGCTTTTATCGTTTGTTTTTTATGTAATTTTAGTTATTTTTATTGTATAGCTTTTAGGATATTTTAACTGTGTTGAAAAGCGTCTTTGAGTATTCGGAAAAGCGCTATAGAAATTAAATGTATTATTATTATTATTATTATCATTATTATTATTATTATTATTATTATTATTATTACAAGTTATCAGCAACTATCCCCTCATTTTAAATTTCAAATTTATTCAACCAGGAAATGCCTCATTGAGATTAAACATCTCCTTTACAAGAGTATCCTGGCCAAGACATCAGAAGTAGCACATTACACACAGTTTCAGACAATACAACATAAAACAGTGACAGACAATATTTAAAAAAGAAAGATTAAAAAAAAGAAAGAAAATCATTAAAAAAGTTAAAAAACTAACTGTTATTTTTTGTGATTTTTTAAAACAAATAAACTATGTTTTGGGGCAAGATAATAAGATTTAAATTAGATAAATAGGAGTTGCCTCTTGGATTGAAAGTGACAGATGGCAGATCGTGTTAACCAGATGTGATCATGACTGGGGAGAGAAAAGGCCTGTCCCATATCCTATAAAGTCTTGATTATGCCTTCTACCTCAACTTTTTACAGTATATATTTGTTCCTTTATACCTTCATACCAAAGTTAATACATTGAACTGACTCACTTTACGATCTCAATCCGTTTCAGAACGTTGGTTTTCCCTAACGGAAGCCTGGACATCAACGTCACGTCCCTGAAGGATTCAGGTAACTTCACCTGCATTGCCTCCAACGCAGCGGGCGAATCCACGGGAAGAGTGGAGCTCATCGTCACGGCGATACCCCATCTGGCGAACAGCACGAGCCGCGGCCGAGACCCGTCCTCCGAGCAGGCGCCGTCCGACATCCTGACCTCCTCGAAGGTCGCCAACGAGACCAGAGGGGCAGACCGGAGGGTCTCGTTGGTGGAGTTGACGGGGAACTCTGCCCTCATTAGATGGAGCAGCCAGACCTCCACAACTGGAGTTCGGATGTTCCAGGTCCAGTACAACAGCTCTGGGGACGACACACTGGTGTACAGGTCTGTAATTTTACATCTTTACGAGTTTTAATGGTGACTGCTATGGATTCTTTTGAGAAGTATTCGTGAAAAGCATTTCTGTGCCGGGTTCTGTTTGTTTTTAGTCGAGGTCAGTGTGTGTTGGTGTCTGAGGAGGCATCGTCCACTGCCATGTGGAAGACTGCCGATGATGAGACGATACAAATGGAGATTAGCCGGTAATCAAGTCGTAAAAGTCTAATCAGCTGATGCGATAAAGACATTTGTAGTGGAACAGAGTCATTACTGGGTTTGATGGTCTGGGCCAAATGGGATCGTGGCTGTTTTCAACGCTTGTCCGTCAACTTGCATCATTGCCGCATTGACGCGCTAATCAAGGGTGACCAGATTTGAGTTTAGTGGAGGCGGCAAGATGCTCAGTGTTGCCAGATTGGAAATGGTGAAGTATCGTACCAAAGGCTCAAGGTGGTCGTATTTGGAGGATAATGATCGTGTATCTGGCAACCCTGAGATCGGTCGACCAATGACTGTTCTCTATACAGTCAGAGCTCGCGCAAGAAGGTGTAACGTAAGGGAGATACCATTTCCAAAACTTGTAAGGGGTAATAACTAGTTTGTGAAAGACCCAGAGAAACACAAATATCCGACGAAGCAAAATCCCGGACGTTTTTGGAATCCCTGCCGGACACATTTTTTAGGTCTCAAAAGAGGACATGTCCGGGTAAAAGAGGACGTCTGGTCAGCCTAGCTAATCGTGTCGTTGCATTGCTGTCGTTGACTGGCATCCCATAATTAAACTGGTGACGATCAAATCGCTACAACATTTGGTTGAATGTAAAGGTTTCAATGTGGAAGGAAAGAACATTTTCGTGGATCCCATAACACAAACATGTAGGTTTACTGCTACTGCCCATACGGCGTACTGTCACCCCCAAGTCTAAATAGAACTTGAAATAAATTTCCATTTAAATGTCAATGGATTGAAATTAAATTAAATTATTCTTGCCGGTGTAACGTAATTCAGAATTGACAGCCTGAAAGAGCTTCTACAATAATGCTATCCACAGTCTGCTGTAGTTCTCTCCTTTAGGGAGACGTTTATTCACTGATCAAAAGCAAAGTACAAACGCTCACCAGCATGCAAGTCGAGGCCCAAAAACCACACTCTCTCCTCACATTAAGATTCAATCTTTTATACCCCGATCTCGTCACAGGTGCATATCTCACCCCCCCCTGAGATCTCCTTGACTCTTATCTTCTCATGAGAATTCACTCGTACCCCCGGGTGGGGGCTGTCTGTTGGCCGTGCCTCTTGGTATGTGTAAATACTGATAACAAGTGTGACTGTTGAATACTGTCAGGCGTGTAGCTGCCCTTGAGCTGCAGACACAATATCTCTCTCTCCTCACAGGCAAAGTGCCGTCTCTTCTGATGTTTTGCCAGAACCTATACATTACGGTCCTTTTAATACAGTTTTTCTCCATTGCTTTGGCTCAATTCTTGAAACAGAAATGACATTCTCAAAACAACTCGTGCAAACCTCCTAACCACTGGGCACTTGTTCACAACAGATTTGAATTTCCCATTCCTTTAATCAAATTGCAATTGTTTTAGAAACTCCTTGCAAATGACAAGTACAATTGCCTACAGCTTGCACACATTTCAAATGATTTAGCACATCTGTGCAAACGGTTAGGTTCAATTGCCTTCAGTTAGCCCAATTACCAATTGAATACATCTGGCTGGCCTAAATTGACTGTTGCTTCTCAGTCAAGTGGTTGTTCTCTGCAAAACATCTTGGCATAATTTCCTTGTGTACATCATCACCTGCACAATAGTTCACTCCACTGTCAAAATCGTTCAGGCACATAATACCATGAAAAATATCATGCTATATACTGTAATATGGATCTCTTGGATCATCGGCTTCATTTTCAGGTGCAACTAGAACTTTACTCATCAAGGGGGAGTTTCTCACATCCGATCACCAATCACACAGTAATTTTAGTGAGCTGACAGGTGCTATCCAGGAGTATAAATGCTTCCATCAAATATCTAGGGCTTGACAAAGTTCAGTACAGTTTACAGTATGAATATGGAAGCACTAAGCACCTGGCCAGGTAAACGAACAAGGGCAACTGCCTGTTCGAGGAAGAGGAGGAAGAAGAAGAGGAAGAGGAGCAAGGGTGCGTGGTGGTGGAGGGTGTATGAGCATCGGGCTCTAAACCAGAGGTCCCTTCTCCAGGCAATGGATGCTGCTTGTGCCGATGTCACGGCAGACCGGTGCAGGGGATGGTTGCGGCATGCACGGCGATTCTTACTGTAAGAATTTCCATGGCAGTATAAGTGCAATCTAGTATGTGATGTGAAACCTTGTTGGCTCCTCTTGAATGAATCTTTGTTCTGGTTGATACACATAGTATTCTGGAAAGAAAACATCTCCTACAGTAACCATTCAGTGTCAAAGGACTAAGCCAAGATTGAATTGTGCACATGAGGGATATTTCTATGGTCCACTGCCATACTGACAAAACATCTAAACATTTTGACCTGCAGTGTTTAAACAATGACGAAGGGACTTTTCATTTTGGGGGCACTGACTATTTGTATGAGAAAAGGAATGAGTTTTGACTGATGAGTTGTCTGTTTTGGGAGAGATATGACCTTTTGCAGGTGTGCCATAGTGTTTTGCTAAACCATCTAGGTTATTTTGGCAAATGTATTTAAAGCTTTGAGAATGTCCTTTTTTTCAAGAGAGAGATGAGCCACAGCAATCGAGAAGGAAGTTTTCATTTTGGGGGCACTGACTATTTTTATGAGAAAATGATTTGGGTTTGAAGCTTGAGTTAACTGTTTTGGGTGAGATATGACCTTTTGAAGGGGATCTATGTAGTTGTGCTGAACCATATATGCTATTTTACCAAATGCACTAAGAGCTTTGAGAATGTAATTTCTGTTTCAAGAATTGAGCCAAAGCAAAGGAGAAAAACTGTAAATCAGATTAATATTAACACCGGACAATATGCTATCACTGAACTAAGCCTCACTTAATGCTCCTCATTTGAATAGGTGTAAAGGTCATTGTGTAGCAAATCATATTAATCATTGCCCTACAGAAAGGGCAACGCTGGACTTCTGGAGAGCTTTGCAGGAAACTCAAGGAACTTTAATGAATGGTACTTTCTGTCACAACACGAACTCCATTATCAGCAGCAGCAGAATATCTTTTGAGGAATTGTTAGTGTAAAAAACAAATATTCTTTAAACTACCCAAAGAGCGCTTTCTAAACCTTTGTAGTCATGGTGAATCTTCCACACCGGCGGCGACATTATTTGCCAAATATCTCGGAGAGCTCTGTTTCTTTTTGTTGTGATTAGTTTCCATATGTCGGGGAGTTGTCATAGCAACAGGTTGGGTTAAAAATTCTCCTAGATCTTGTTATGAGTGACAGGTGGCTTTAATACTCCTAGGTGGCCGAATAGAAGTACAATCACTCTGTCTGCTGTGATTATGGAAGTAAATGAGAAATCTCGTCACTGCCCTGCAGCGTTACCTAATATCCGAGTCGTTTTACTCTTCCTCACTAGGGGGGAAGAATAATTATCGAAAGAAATGTGATAGAACGTGTCAAATCCATCCACATTGACGGGAGAATCAGACGGTACTCCATAATTTATTTATTTTTAAATTTATTTTACATTTATTTAACCAGGAAATGCCTCATTGAGATTAAAAATGTCCTTTTCAGCACATGACACATAGTTCCAGAGAATACAATATTAAACTGACATACAATATAAAAATTAAAAAATCATTTTTAGATCACAGCATGAATAAAACCAAAACTAAGACTCAAGTCATCATAACCCAGTTCACACAGGAGCACATACCTCCGTCAAAGAAAACATCGACAACCAGATGAATCTCCCTCCAACTCTTTTAATCTATTTTTAAAAACACCTATTGCGAGAACCGGTTCCCGTAGGCCACAGGTGTCAAACACGAGGCCCGCAAGGCCAAATCCGGCCCGCCGCGTCATCTTATGTGGCCCCTGACGGCTTGAAAGACATGTGATCCCCTTTTCTTAAAGAAATTGAAGAAAAATATTCCTTGCTTTTATTTTGAAGGTTTCAAATTAAATTGATTTATGTTGTAATATAAGAGACAATTTCTTTTGTACAATATGTCTACACTCAAATAAACAATAATCAAATGCAAAGAGAGTTATTTACCAATATGTTCGAGGAGTTTATAAAGTGTTTCCGGCCCTTTAAGAGCCTGCCGTGGACCCAGATCAGTCTGCAGCAAATTTGTGAACAAGTCAACACTTGAAAGAATAAATGATCTAAAATCCCCACATTGTGTAGAGAGGGAGAACAATGTTGCTCAGTATTTAACTTTCACCAATGTATTCATAAACATGTAAGCAAAATGGCTAAAATATAATTGTTAGATTCTGTAAACTGTCTTTTTAAAATTGACGAGTGAGCTGACGATGTGTGTGTGATTTTTCAAAAGTGATTACGATGTTCTTTCGGAGCTGGAGGACACTTGTATATTCAGACCGCTTAGCTAACGGTGGGTTGTCGAGCAGCTTCTTACAATTCCAAGCATGTTTGTCCATCTCCTGCACAGCAACCTCCCCACACCTGCACCTGCCCGTTCAAGGTTGGATGCAGTCAGTGGGCACCGCAGGGGACAAGTAATAACCCTCTCTCCAGATGATGTGAGCATATTCGTGTGGGTGGCTGTCAATCTGAGGAGCTTAGTGATATTCGGCAGATCGTCTGGAGGTTTACGTTACGTGTTAAATGTAGAACTCTAGACATTTTAAGCAATGAGATGTTAAGATGCTTCAAGAAGTACATGACAATTGTCAATTCTGGCTCATTTCTTTTGGCAGCGGGTCATTTTTATTTTATTTTTTTGCAACGGACAATGAGATGTATTTTTTGTATTTAGCTGCAGGAGAGAGAAACCTGTAAGGTAACCAACTCGACTACAAAGTTATCCCGAGGTGTTGAAATCAGATCACGGATGCAATTATTTTTGACGGTGTCTTTTATTAAAAGAAGTTGAATTTATTTTTTTTGGTGGCTTTTTGTAGTTCTGACAAACCGGCTGCTTCGAGAGTGTGTGCTGCCGTATTAAACCATACTTCTTAAGGATTAAAAGCTTTTTTTCTCTCAAAAAAATAGGAGATCTTGACGGAAGTTTAACAATTTCCTTGCAGATACCTGTCACATTATTATTACTATCTTTATTTTTCGGTTGAAAAATAAATGTCACCATTTAAGTGCACTGAAGAACATATTGAGGCTTAATCTTTAATACTTTGCCCTTACTTTGGCTGATCCATCATACCACCCAATCCTCATGGAGTGTTGTATATTAATAATTTCTCATAATCTTCATATATATATTTATCCATACTTCATCGGATATTAGATGTCTAGGGTCACGTTGCATGTGAGATGAATATACGTTAGGGGGGCTCATCATTGCATCAGCTGTGCTCTGATTAAAAGACAGAAGAAGAAATGTATGTGTGTGTATGTGTGTTTGTGTGTGTGTGTGTGTGTGTGTGTGTGTGTGTTTGTGTAAAGTTCCTCTCGTCTGTCTTTGGTCAATATCCACTTAGTGGTGAGGAGACAAGAGGGAAACAACAAAGTGGTTCCCCAAGGAGAGCAAGGACAGGCCATTTGAGCTTAACAAATGTATTTAGCTATTATGTATATGTATATATGTATATATATTTATATTACATTACACTACATGTCATTTAGCTGACACTTTTATCCAAAGCGATTTACAATCCTGTTACAATCATACATCTTAGACGCAGCTACAGGGAGCAATTCAGGGTTAAGGGTCTTGCTCAAGGACAAATGTATATATATATATATATATATATATATATATATAAATAGCTATATGTATATAATTATGTTTATATATATACATATATGTACATAATAAGTACATGCATTTGTATATATGTACAGGACTGTCTCAGAAAATTAGAATATTGTGATAAAGTTCTTTATTTTCTGTAATGCAATTAAAAAAACAAAAATGTCATGCATTCTGGATTCATTACAAATCAACTGAAATATTGCAAGCCTTTTATTCTTTTAATATTGCTGATTATGGCTTACAGCTTAAGAAAACTCTAAAATCCTATCTCATAAAATTTTAATATTTCCTCAGACCAAGTTAAAAAAAAGATTTATAACAGCTGAGTGTTTCTATTTCATCCTTCCTGACCGCCAGAGGCGGTGCTTAGCACTGGATATCTTCCGTCTTGCGCATAGCAGGTCGAGTATTAATAACAACAAAGTCACCCGTGACCTCGGATGACCCGCCCACCGGGTATAAATTCCGGTGTCATCCCGAGATCAGTTCTTTTTCATCTTCTCGCAAGCAGGCATCAGCTAAGGCTGAAGTTTAACTGAAGCTCGTCGCGGGGAGCCTTGTGACCAAATGGTCGGAGTTGCGATCCGTCGCCCTCCAGAGGCTGCGACGAGCTCTCCTCCTCGGAGGAGGACGTTGCGTTTCTCTACGGCGGTCCGTCGAGGCGGACCGGAGAACGCACGAGTCTTTTTCGGTCTTCACCAGAGCGCCTTCACCGCGAAGCTTCAATCGGGTGAGATCGAATACAATTGTTGCCTATGACGGCATATCCCACAGGAGGAGCTCGTTCCTGCTAACTGTGTGCTATGCCGAGCACGTCCGCTCGGTGCTGCTACACCGGCGCGACCGGCTCTCTGTAGCGATTGAGATAGCGTGTGTGTTGACTTTGGTAGCATTGCCGCCGTGCATAGCTAGCAGAGTGTGTCCACTCAGGCTAACGGAGCCTACGCTAAATCCGACAGCTACCTCCTGTTCCACAGGACCTCGGCCCAAGTAGTGGAGCGCTCTCGCTCAGGCTACTGGTGGGCGATTACAGCGCTAACGAGAGCGCGTCCGCTCGTTGCGGCTGGATGCCACACTGCTACACTGCTACCGGCTTCCAGTGAGCAGAGCGTCCCGCTCAGGTTCACCGGGGGGACGCTAAGGAGGCTATAAGTCGATACTGATGCATACTGGACATGTACCTCCATGACATCGCCGCTGTTACAGCTAGCAGAGCGTCTCCACTCAGGCCAACTAATGCCACGCTAATGCTGACAGCTACCAGACGAGTGAAGTGTGTCCTCACTCTCACTAGACATGCTGGGTTCTGACCCGTGTTCACGGGATCAGCGTCTACAGTAGTGCAGAGCTCTCGCTCAGGCTTACTGGGAGGCACCAGTAAGTACAGTTGCCATACTAGTGGAGAGGGTCCTCGAAGAGACCTGCCCTCTCACTGCGACTGTTTTCCACAGGACCTGCTCCCCCGTAGCACAGTGCTTTCGCCCAGGCTACTCGTGGGATGCTTGTAATTACAGCTACTGTACTAGTCAAGCGTGTCCTCACTTCCTCTCTCTAGGAGAGAGGCTGTTCTCTAGACCGCTTTCTAAACTGTCTCCACGGAACCTGTTTCCACAGTAACAGAGTGCTCTCGCTTAAGTTTACTGATAGGACACCAGTAATCACAGCTACTGTATTGAAGAGGTGTCCTCGCTCTAGACGGACTGTCTCCGTCCTGCTCCACAGGACCTGGGCCACAGTAGCGGAGTGCTACTGCTGCGACCCTAGCTGCTACAGCTACCGTACTAGCGAGGCCAGCGTCCGCGCTCTACCCTCCTAGACGGGCTGTCTCCGTCCTGCTCCACAGCACCTGGGCCACAGTAGCGGAGTGCTACTGCTGCGACCCCCAGCAGCTACAGCTACTGTACGAGTGAGGGCAGCGTTACGCTCTCCCTCACTAGACGGGCTGTCTCTGTCCTGCTCCACAGGACCTGCGCTGCAGTAGCGGAGTGCGCTCGCTCTAGCTCCTGCTAGGACCCCAACAGACAGGTCAGGTCAGCTCCAGGCCAGCCGACCAGTTGCAAGCGCCGGCTAGGAGCCGCAGGGGCTCCCCTAGCAGTGCAATCGGGCAGGCTAGCTTATAGAGTGGGTCTGCTGACCGCAGAACTAGCTCAGATAAGTCGCCACCCTAGTGCAGGGAGGACTGAAGCATCAGATCCACCCACGGCTGATCCATTCCCAAGGGAGGACATCCCAGTGGCAGCCCCTTGTAGGGGGCAGTCGACGGCCCCATCGGGTTCGTCATTCGCAGGGCACAGGAGCTGCTGGATATACAGCAGCCGGAACCCCACGCACGCTAGTGCATTCCTCAGGGGCATTCCCGGCCCTGCCACCTTTTCAGTCTCCCCTCCAGAGACTATCTGAGGGGTTACCATCTTACGATAGATCACCGAACCCCGGCGTCCATGCAGGATATGGCCAAATGTGGCCTTCGTCCCATGCCATCCATTGAGCTGACTATCGCATCCATCGGTTTTTGCCCAAGGGGACTCCGAGGCCGGATGACCGGTGCCCTCGAGCCCAGTCGGTTCTCAGGTGACCATTTTACCGTGCTTACTACACGGCAACTCCCCCTCCTATGTCATACTTGACTACAGCCTCAGTGATGCTTCGCTGCAGGCAGGTGCACTTACGTCGCGAGAACCTGGGCGCCTAATGCTCTCCAGGGTTCAGACCAGCTGTTTGGCGGCGAGGCGCCCTTGTCGGAGGCATGTAGGAACAAACTCCCTACTGTCCCAGTGAAATCAGGGACCTGCTCTACAGGCGCAGCAGCGCACGGTGCAAGCCGGTTAGACCAGGCAGCAGTTATCTGGTCTTCGCAGGACCGTGTCCACCCCGCAGATTCGGGGGCGCCACATCTTGTTTTTCTCAGGCTGAGCCCAGCAGACATCCTTCGTGTGGTCTCCAGAGGAGATCGGCTCATGTCTGTCGACTTAAGGGAGGCCTTTGTCAGGCTCCTAGAATGCTTCACAGACGGTTGCTCTGTTATGCTTTCCAAAGCCGTTATTCCCAGGCTTCTTCCAGGTGGACTTCCCCAGGAGTTTCTACAAAAGGGCATTACTGCCGCCCTGCAATCACCAGGGCGTGAGGAAACTGCCATCCTGGACGATCTGGCTATGTGCGCCATACCCATTTAGGGCCACACAGTGCATTACTTGCACTCTCTCACGCCGCCCGGTTGGGCCTTCGTGAACAAACAACTGTGAGCCATTCTCAGAGCATAACCTTTATTGGTGTAGCTCTAGATGCAGCCACTAAGCGGGCCTGACCGTCACTCAGACAGGTGGACATCATCCTCTGCAGCCTTCCCCTCTCTGAGGGGGCAGATGGCTGTCTTTTATCCTCTCTTCTTGCCTATCGGGTAAATTGACAGCTGCATCAGCTGTCTTACACTCTTTCTCACGTTGCCCGGTTGGGCCTTCGTGAACATAAAGAGTTTTCTGAGCCATTCTCGGAGCACAACCTTCGTTGGTATAGCTCTAGAGGCAGCCACTAAGTGGGCCTGCCCGTCACTCAAGCAGGTAGATACTCTCTGAGGGGGCAGGCAGTGGTCTTTTATCCCATTTTTCCTTGCCTATGGGGCAAATGCTTGGGCTGCTGTCGCGGTGCCCTTCGCATGGAGGGCCTAACAGCCTTCGCCAGGGGCCACAGGCACAAGATGGGGTCACAGTGGTGCCTCGGCTCTATCCCGTGAGGGTGAGAGCATACCCGTCAGAGGGTATCCCCAGGAAGGGTCCGCCCGCTGGGAGGTCGCCACAGCAGACTCCGCCTCTCAGTGGGGCGCAGTCTGGCGGTACAGGACTTCCAGAGGACAGTCTATTCGCGACACTTGGGTCTGGAGCCACAGGCCATGCACCTAGCGCTCAAACAGTTCCTGCCATACTTGGGAGGGAATATGTACTTGTTGGGCGAGACATCGCCTCAACCACGGGTTGGCTTGAACCTCCAGGGGCCCCTAGGGCGGCAGAGCTGCTACGAAGCTCCCGTGCCCTTCTGATTTTTCTTACTCCGGTAACCCTTCACCTGACCAATTGTCGGGCGAGGTAGCGACCAGGAGAACGGAACCAGGGCGTTCCCCACATTTCCGCTGATCTTGCCAACTACTCGGGGTTTTCAACAGGGCCACCGAATTTTGCTGGTGGCCCCCTTGCGTCCAGCCAGGACTTGGTTCCCCTAGCTGCACAGACTTCGCTGTGAGACGCCACGGTGCCTCGCTGACATGTGGGACCCCCTAGCACAGCTAGATGGTGGGACCTGCCATCCCGATCCCGGCCGTGCCCAACAAAGGGCTTGGCCGCAGGAGAGCAGAAGCAGCTGAACAGAATCAGTCCAGAGGACTATTCTAAATGCCGGAGTGCCATCCGTCTACGAGACGTGCAGACCGAAGCCGCTTCCCGACCAGCGGACGGAGGGACCCAGTGCGGTGCCTCGTGCCTACGGTACTCACGCCTCCGTCATCCCTTCTAGTTAAGGGCATGTCTGCCTCTATCCTGAGGGACTACATAGCTGCCATTTCAGGGCAGCATGCTAAAGCCGACAATGATGCGGAACAGCCACAAGCTGGTGTCCCTCTTCATAAGGAGGGCTTCAGTGACTATCCCCTGAGCCCCCCCCCCCCGAGGGCTCCTCCAGGGGACTTGCCCGGGTACTGGACACCCTATGCTCGCCTCCCTTGGCAGAGGCAGAGCTGTGGTTGCCGTCGGCAAAGACCTTTCATCCTTGCCATAACTGCGGCAGAGCAAGTAGGCAAGCTACACGCCCTGTCGGTCAATGAGCCTTGTCTGAGGGGAACTCAGAGGGCTCGGGTGTCACACTGCGGCCTAAAGCAGTGGCTTCCCCCAAAGGTGCTGGCACGCTCGGGTCTCAACCAGCCTGTCCAGCCTGCACAGCTTGACCACCATAACTAGTCAGTTAGGGTGGATCTAAGAAGGGCTATGCCACTGCAGAACAGTGCCTGTTCCACTAGATAGTGGAGGCCATTGCCTGTGCATAGGTGGTGAATGTCCGTGCTCTGCCATCCAGAGCAGGGTGTTGTGCTACCAACGGCGTTCCCACATCACGGGCGACCCGAAGAGGTATGCCCGTAGGGAATATAGGTGCATATGTATGCAACAGCCTCAGGGGCATCATTGCGCACATTCACCAGAGACTACAGAGTGAACGGGAACACCCTCCATGCATTGCAGGTGGTCCAAATCCTCTGCTTGAGTCATATGAGGTAGTTTCCTTGGGATTCCTCGTGACACTGTTGATATAAGTCATCCAGTGCTAAGCACCGCCTCTGGCGGTCAGGAAGGATGAAATAGAACGCAAGTTACGTATGTAACTATGGTTCTATGAATCCTGGATGACCGCCAGAGTTCTTAGTCACTCGGAATCTCGTGAGTGCGCGAGAAGATTCCGTAGAACTGATCTCGGGATGACACCGGAATTTATACCCGGTGGGCGGGTCATCCGAGGTCACGGGTGACTTTGTTGTTATTAATACTCGACCTGCTATGCGCAAGACGGAAGATATCCAGTGCTAAGCACCGCCTCTGGCGGTCATCCAGGATTCATAGAACCATAGTTACATACGTAACTTGCATTGTCAAGGCTCAGGAAACCCTTGCAGGTGTTTCGAGTTAATTAGACAATTCAAGTGATTTGTTTAATACCCTACTAGTATACTTTTTCATGATATTCTAATATTTAGAGATAGGATATTTGAGTTTTCTTAAGCTGTAAGCCATAATCAGCAATATTAAAAGTAAATATCTCCATCGTACACAACATCTGGTTATCTAGACGTCGCCTCCAGTCTCCTTTTCATTCAACTTTTATTTCTGCAGGCAACTTTATTTATTATTATTTTAACAGTTTTTGAGAAGTTCAGAGCATAAAGAGAGGGCTCTCTCTCACACTCGAAACCCCCTGACTGCTTACAATCAATGCCAGAGAAACACAGTGTGTGTGTGTGTGTGTGTGTGTGTGTGTGTGTGTGTGTGTGTGTGTGTGTGTGTGTGGGCATACTTGGTCGGCAGTGTATCGGTTAACCCTGTGTCTTCGAAAAACCTCCGACTAATAGGATCAATGCCTTTACATGTGTGTGACAGTTTGTGTGTGTGTGTGTGTGTATGTGTGTTTGTGTGTGTGTGTGTGTGTGTGTGTGTAAGAGCCAGAAACATAACGTCGGTTTAGTGGCATCGATGGCAGCAGATCTCAGCAGGAGGCGTCTCTAAGAGTCTCTCATGTCGATGTCTCTCTTGCTGTGTGTGTGTGTGTGTGTGTGTGTGTGTGTGTGTGTGTGTGTTATTTAAAGGGAGACTGCAGACACTCACTTGTTCTTTTTTTGTTAAGTGTCTGTTTCATAACTCTTTTGTAGATAATATTCATTCGTTAATTAAATGTGGCATTTACCTGCCAACCTGGAATTTAAACTAAACTAATAGTAATGGTGTGTGTGTGTGTGAGACAGAGTGCATGATTATGTGAGTGAGAATGTGTGTGTAAGTGAGTGTGTGTACGCATCATCTCACTCTTCCGGTAAGCTCTGGTTGCCAGCTCAACAGCGAGCATGACTTCTTCTTCTCTCCCTCCCGCTCCCTCTTGCTCAGTGTGTCTCATAGTTATCCCCCTGCCTCCCTTAATGATAACGATACATGCAACAAGTGTAGTTTATTTGCTAGGTTGGAGGCAGGTCTAAGTGGGTTAGATGCACGGCTCCGCTATCGAGCTCAGACAGCTATGCTAGTTAGCCCGCCTCTCCGTAGCCGGCGGAGCTACAGTCAGCTGTTAGCTGTTCTCCGGTGGTGCCCGATCAGCTGGGATCGTGGGTAACTGTTCGCAGGAGTAGTAAGTCTACACAGAAGCCCGCTGTGCACCAACCACTTCACGTTTCGAACCAGTTTTCCTGCTCAGCGACACACCCGCTGAGGAACACACCCTGGTTATCGGGAGCTCTATAGTCAGGAACGTGAAAATAGCGAAGCCACGGACTAGAGTCGTGTGCCTCCGGGGCCAGAGCGGGCGACGTGGAGTCTTGTTTGAAGCTGCTGGCTAAGGATAAGCGGAGATACAGTCAGATTGTAATACACCGGTGGTAATGACGCCCGAGCCCGTCGGTCGGAAATCACTAAAATTAATGTGGAATCGGTGTGTGCTTATGCCAAGACGTTGTCGGACACCGTAATTTTCTCTGGCCCTCTCCCAAATTTGCAGACAGACGAATTGTATAGCCGAATGTCGACTTTCAACCGCTGGCTGTCCGGGTGGTGCCCAGCGAATAATGTGGGCTACGTAGACAACTGGAAGACTTTCTGGGGAAAACCTGATCTGATGAGGAGAGACGGCATTCATCCCACGTTGGACGGAGCGCGTCTCATTTCTGCGAATATGACCAAGTTGATCACCGGACTTAATCTATGACAACCCAGGGTTCAGATCAGGAACTGGGAGCAGAGTTGTAGTTTAACACCCTTCTCTGCTCTTCCATTCGAGCAGTTACCCACCCATGACTTTAGAGTAGAGACTGTGTCTGTCCCACGGCCACTTCAATTAAATAAATCAAAAGTAAGCAGAAGAGGAGTCGTACACAATAACCTTATACAAGTTAACACCACTATTTCAGCAGTGCAACAAAATAGGTCTATTAAATGTGGTCTCCTAAATATTCGATCTCTGTCATCTAAAGCTGTGTTACTAAATGATTTAATATCAGATAATCACATTGATTTATGTTGCCTAACTGAAACCTGGCTGAGCCATGAAGAATATGTCTGCCTGAATGAATCGACTCCTCCAAGTCATATTAATACTCACATTCCTCGAGGCACCGGTCGAGGAGGTGGAGTAGCAGCCATCTTTGAATCGAGCCTATTAATTAATCCTCAACCAAAATTACACTACACCTCATTTGAAAGCCTTGTTCTTAGTCTTTCACATCCAACCTGGAAAACACTACAGCCAATTCGATTTGTGATTCTGTACCGCCACCAGGTCCATATTCAGAGTTTATATCTGAATTCTCAGAATTTATATCAAGTTTGGTTCTTAAAACCGATAAAGTTATTATTGTTGGAGATTTTAATATCCATGTGGATGTTGATAATGATTGCCTTAGTGCTGCATTCATCTCCTTGTTGGACTCGATTGGCTTCTGTCAGAGTACAGAAACCCACTCACAGCTTTGGCCACACGCTTGATCTTGTTCTTACTTATGGCGTTGACATTGAGCATTTGAACGTCTTCCCACAGAATCCTCTTCTGTCAGACCACAACCTCATAACTTTTGAATTTATACTACCGGAGTGTACTCCGTTAGTCAAAAGTTTCTACACCAGATGTCTAACTGACAGTGCTGTAGCTAAATTTAAAGAAGCGATTCCTTCTGTATTTGATTCGATACCACGTCTCAATATAACAGAGGACTCCTGGTCTAACTTTAGTCCGTCCCAGATTGATCATCTTGTTGACAGTGCCACAGGCTCCTTGAGAATGACACTGGACTCGATAGCCCCTCTGAAGAAGAAGACAGTGAGGAAGAGGAGGTTTGCTCCCTGGTATAACCCTCAGACCCGCAAACTAAAGCAAATGTCACGAAAGCTTGAACGCATATGGCGTTCAACTAATCTCGAAGAATCCCGCTTAGTTTGGATCCAGAGGTATTGGCTAACTACAGACCGATCTCTAACCTCCCCTTCCTCTCCAAGATCCTTGAGAAAGTGGTCGCAAATCAGTTGTGCGACTTTCTACATCATAATAGTTTATTTGAGAAATTTCAATCAGGATTTAGAAAACACCACAGCACCGAGACGGCACTGGTGAAAATTACAAATGACCTCTTAATGGCAGCAGATAAAGGACTCCTCTCTGTCCTGGTCTTGTTAGACCTTAGTGCTGCATTCGACACCATTGACCATGACATCCTGTTACAGAGACTGGAGCAGTCGATTGGCATTTCAGGCACGGCACTAATTTGGTTTAAATCCTATTTATCAGATCGATCTCAGTTTGTATTTGTAAACGATGACGCCTCGATAACCACCAACGTTAATCACGGAGTTCCACAAGGTTCTGTGCTTGGACCAATTTTATTTACCTTATACATGCTTCCTTTGGGCAATATTATCAGGAAACACTCCATAAACTTTCATTGTTATGCAGATGACACTCAACTATATTTATCGATAAAACCAGAGGAGAGCAACCAACTCTGTAAAATTCAAGCATGTCTTAAAGACATAAAAACATGGATGACCTGCAACTTCTTGATGTTAAACTCAGACAAAACCGAAGTAATTTTAATCGGCCCTGAGCACCTCAGAGATCAATTATCTGGTGATGTGGATTCTGTAGACGGCATTGCCCTGGCATCCAACACCACTGTAAAGAATCTTGGCGTTATCTTTGATCGGGACTTGTCCTTTAACTCCCACGTAAAGCAAATCTCAAGGACTGCATTCTTTCATCTACGTAATATTTCAAAATCAGGCACATCTTGTCTCAAAAGATGCAGAAAAATTGGTTCACGTTCGTTACTTGAGACTGGATTACTGCAACTCCTTATTAGCAGGCTGCTCTAATAAATCTCTTAGGTCCCTCCAGTTGATCCAGAATGCTGCAGCTCGTGTTCTCACTAAAACTAAGAAAAGAGATCACATCACTCCTGCACTAGCTGCTCTGCACTGGCTCCCAGTAAAATCAAGAATCACTTTTAAAATTCTTCTCTTAACCTACAAAGCCTTGATTGGTGATGCTCCATCATATCTTAAGGAGCTTGTCGTACCATATTGCCCACTAGAGAGCTCGCTCACTAAATGCGGGACTACTTGTAGTTCCTAGAGTCTTAAAAAGTAGAATGGGAGCCAGAGCCTTTAGTTATCAAGCTCCTCTTTATGGAACCAGCTTCCAATTTCAGTCCGGGAGGCAGACACAGTCACCTCGTTTAAGAGTAGACTTAAGACCTTCCTCTTTGACAGAGCTTATAGTTAGGGCTGAATCAGGTTTGCCCTGGTCCAGCCCTTGATATGCTGCTATAGGCTTATAGCTGCCGGGGACGTTTTAGGATGCACTGAGTACCTATCTCCTCTTTTTTTTCTCTCCTTAAGGATGAATTTTCATCTCTCAATCACACGTTACTAACTCTGCTTTCTCCCCGGAAGTCCTTTTGACTTTACGTCTCATGGGGTCATCGGACCCTATGAGACGGCATAGATCCCATCTGCCTGATGGATCGTCTGGGTCGTGGAATTCCTGCTCATGACTACGCCACTGTCCTGTTGAGACTCTGCCACTCCTCCTCCCCACCGCCATCTGCCTGATGGATCGTGGAGGTCTCCATCGTGGAATATGCCTACTATGAACTATTCATACACTCTGTCATATTCATTGAATGTATTTTAACTCTAAATCTGTCCTTCTGTACACATTACATCTATTGCATCTGTCCATCCTAGGAGAGGGATCCTCCTCTGTTGCTCTCCTCCAGGTGTCTTCCCTTTTTTTCCCCCTGAAGGGTTATTTGGGAGTTTTTCCTGGTCCGATGTGAGGTTTTGGGGCAGGGATGTACAGATTGTAAAGCACTCCGAGACAAATTTGTAATTTGTGAAATTGGGCTATACAAATAAACTGAATTGAATTGAATTGAATTGAATAGTCTTAAAACATATAAGAAGGCCCTCCGTAATGCCAGAGCAGCCTATTACTCATCAGTAATAGAAAAAAATAAAAACAACCCCAGGTTTCTCTTCAGCACTGTAGCCAGGCTGACAGAGAGTCACAGCTCTGTGGAGCCGAGCATTCCTATAAACCTTAGTGGTAATGACTTTATGAACTTCTTTAATGAAAAGATTTTAACTATTAGGGACAAGATTAATATTCTCTTGCCCATAACCAGTGCCAATCTGTCCTCAAGTGGAATGGCCTTGGAAACCGCTGTATGCCCTGGTGTATATTTGGAGGGCTTTTCTCCCATCAACCGTGACCAATTATCTTCAACGGTTTCTACTTTGAACACGTCTACCTGTCTCTTGGACCCCATCCCGACGAGGCTGCTTAAAGACGTGTTGCCTTTAATTGGCGGCTCTCTATTAGATATTATCAATGTGTCTCTGCTAACAGGCCACGTACT
Source organism: Pseudoliparis swirei (assembly GCF_029220125.1). Taxonomy (NCBI): domain Eukaryota; kingdom Metazoa; phylum Chordata; class Actinopteri; order Perciformes; family Liparidae; genus Pseudoliparis; species Pseudoliparis swirei. Next base: position 26,670,215 of record NC_079407.1, read on the forward strand.
ACACTCCTTCAAGGTGGCTGTTATTAAACCTCTCCTGAAGAAGCCCACTCTGGATCCAGAGGTGTTGGCTAACTACAGACCGATCTCTAACCTCCCCTTCCTCTCCAAGATCCTTGAGAAAGTGGTCGCAAATCAGTTGTGCGACTTTCTACATCATAATAGTTTATTTGAGAAATTTCAATCAGGATTTAGAAAACACCACAGCACCGAGACGGCACTGGTGAAAATTACAAATGACCTCTTAATGGCAGCAGATAAAGGACTCCTCTCTGTCCTGGTCTTGTTAGACCTTAGTGCTGCATTCGACACCATTGACCATGACATCCTATTACAGAGACTGGAGCAGTCGATTGGCATTTCAGGCACGGCACTAATTTGGTTTAAATCCTATTTATCAGATCGATCTCAGTTTGTATTTGTAAACGATGACGCCGATAACCACCAACGTTAATCACGGAGTTCCACAAGGTTCCGTGCTTGGACCAATTTTATTTACCTTATACATGCTTCCTTTGGGCAATATTATCAGGAAACACTCCATAAACTTTCATTGTTATGCAGATGATACTCAACTATATCTATCGATAAAACCAGAGGAGAGCAACCAACTCTGTAAAATTCAAGCATGTCTTAAAGACATAAAACATGGATGACCTGCAACTTCTTGATGTTAAACTCAGACAAAACCAAGTAATTTTAATCGCCCTGAGCACCTCAGAGATCAATTATCTGGTGATGTGGATTCTGTAGACGGCATTGCCCTGGCATCCAACACCACTGTAAAGAATCTTGGCGTTATCTTTGATCGGGACTTGTCCTTTAACTCCCACGTAAAGCAAATCTCAAGGACTGCATTCTTTCATCTACGTAATATTTCAAAAATCAGGCACATCTTGTCTCAAAAAGATGCAGAAAAATTGGTTCACGCGTTCGTTAATTCAAGACTGGATTACTGCAACTCCTTATTATCAGGCTGCTCTAATAAATCTCTTAGGTCCCTCCAGTTGATCCAGAATGCTGCAGCTCGTGTTCTCACTAAAACTAAGAAAAGAGATCACATCACTCCTGCACTAGCTGCTCTGCACTGGCTCCCAGTAAAATCAAGAATCACTTTTAAAATTCTTCTCTTAACCTACAAAGCCTTGATTGGTGATGCTCCATCATATCTTAAGGAGCTTGTCGTACCATATTGCCCCACTAGAGAGCTACGCTCACTAAATGCGGGACTACTTGTAGTTCCTAGAGTCTTAAAAATTAGAATGGGAGCCAGAGCCTTTAGTTATCAAGCTCCTCTTTATGGAACCAGCTTCCAATTTCAGTCCGGGAGGCAGACACAGTCACCTCGTTTAAGAGTAGACTTAAGACCTTCCTCTTGACAGAGCTTATAGTTAGGGCTGAATCAGGTTCACCTGGTCCAGCCCCTTGATATGCTGCTATAGGCTTATAGCTGCCGGGGGACGTTTTAGGATGCACTGAGTACCTATCTCCTCTTTTTTCTCTCCTTAAGGATGAATGTTCATCTCTCAATCACATGTTACTAACTCTGCTTTCTCCCCGGAGTCCTTTTGACTTCACGTCTCATGGGGTCATCGGACCCTATGAGACGGCATAGATCCTATCTGCCTGATGGATCATTGAGGTCTGGGTCGTGGAATTCCTGCTCATGACTACGCCACTGTCCTGTTGAGACTCCGCCTACTGTTGAGACTCCGCCCACTCCTCCTCCCCACCGCCATCTGCCTGATGGATCGTGGAGGTCTCCATCGTGGAATATGCCTACTATGAACTATTCATACACTCTGTCATATTCATTGAATGTATTTTAACTCTAAATCTGTCCTTCTGTACACATTACATCTATTGCATCTGTCCATCCTGGAGAGGGATCCTCCTCTGTTGCTCTCCTCCAGGTTTCTTCCCTTTTTTTCCCCCTGAAGGGTTATTTGGGAGTTTTTCCTGGTCCGATGTGAGGTTTTGGGGCAGGGATGTCTATGTGTACAGATTGTAAAGCACTCCGAGACAAATTTGTAATTTGTGAAATTGGGCTATACAAATAAACTGAATTGAATTGAATTGAATTGTATGTATGTGTGAGTGAGTGAGTGTGTTTGTGTGTGTACACTTTTCATTGAGTAGATGCAGGTGTGGATATGTGCTCATTTGGTCGTGTGTGTGTGTGTGTGTGTGTGCGTGAGTGTGTCAGTGTGTGTGTGAGTACACTTTTCATTGGGGTAAATGTAGGTGTTGGCATGTGGTCATTTGGTCATGTGTGTGTGTGTGCATGTGTGTCTGTGTGTGTATGTGTGCATCTGTGTCTGTGTGTGTGCATGTGTGTGTGTCAGTGTGTGAGTGTGTGTGTGTGTACACTCTTCATTGAGGAGGTGCAGGTGTGGCCATGTGGTCATTTGTGGAGACAGAATGGGGAGAGCTCTCGAACACAGGCTCCTCCCCCGTCAGCGCTCCATCACTCCGAGTCAGGCCGGTAACCATGGCGATCCTCACCAGACACCAGCGATGGTCGGCTTTAGAAAATATAACTATCGCTTTAAGAAGAACTCAACCAACTAAATGTTTAGCTCCAGCATCAGAACCTGAAACTGTGAGAGTAGAGAAATGGTCCTTTAGAGAACCCTAGTTGGAAAGGTTCTTTAAGGAACCATAAATGGTTCTTTAAGGGAATGGTTCTTTAAAGAACTCTGGTTTGAAAGGTACTTTGTGGAACCAGAAATGGTTCTTTAAAGAACCATATTTTGAAGGTTCTGTGAGACACCTTTATAATTTCTTTGAAGAACTTTTTTAAAGGAAATGGTTCTTTAAAGAACCCTGATTTTAAAGGTTCTTTGTGGAACCACATATGGTGCCTTAAAGAACCATTTTTTAAGATTCTGTGAGACACCTTTATAGGTTCTTTGAAAAACTATTTAAGGACATGGTTCTTTAGAGAACCCTGGTTGGAAAGGTTCTTCTCTGGAACCAGAAATGGTTCTCCCATGGCGTCACTCTGAAGAACCATTTTCGGTTCCAGGTGGCCCCTTCATGTTTCTCTGTGTAAGGGTGCTGGTTATCGTGACTCGGGGGATTAAATATCATAATGCGATGGTCTCTCTTTTCTTTATTTCTATTTTAATAGATCTTTTTCTTTTTTTATTATTTTTTCTATTTCATAAAAAAAAAAAACTTTTTGTCATTTACAATGTTTTGTCTGTTTCTTTTTTTGTTCGGTGAATCTGAAGAAAAACAAGAAATAACAAGTAAATATTGAATAAATAAAGATTCTTAGTCTCTTCGGAGATGTTTCCCAAAACCACAATTATTTATTTATTTTTCTTATTTCTTTGTCGTGTGTTGTGTGTGTGTGTGTGTGGGGGGGGGGGGGTGCACTCCACGAAGCACACACTATTACCACCCCAACAACAGACTGTTTCAGCTCCTGCGGTCAGGCAGGCGCCTCCGTAGTCACGCTGCAAGAACAGAGAGACTGAGACGGAGTTTCTTTCCTCAGGCCATCAGGATTGTGAACTCCGACCTCACCAGGACCCCCACATAGACCCACACAACTGCCCCTCTTAGGCACACACACACACACACACACACTTACTGTAAATATTGTGTTGTTTTTTATTTGTAAATAGTGTGTACTTGTTGCCCTTGCACATTCCTGCTGAGCATTGCCACTTTCATTTCACTGCACACCCTGTGTGTGTATGTGACAAATAAAACATCTTGAATCTTGAATCTTGAATCTTGAACTATTATCATTTTTGTTTTTTTGGTAGTGTGAAGTAATTTTTGTAAACTGCCTCCTCGGTCCATTAACCTTCCACCGTCAGAGCAAAGCTCCGTTACACGCAACCACAAACACGGGAAGTAGATTTTTATTTGTTTTTAACGTCTTTCAGCTCCACAAAATCCTCAAACCACGACATACAATATCTATTTTTGAGTGTGTGTGTGTGTGTGTGTGTGTGTTTACTTGTCCAGGTTGATCTCAAGGATTGTATTCTCCTCACACAGAGGTCAACGTGAAGCTTTTTTCAATCACAGCAAAACACAAACACACACAAACACACAAAAAACACACACGACTACACACTGTGACCTTGGCTGACCTCTCCATGGACCGACTGCTCTCACCTTTCGTGCCTCATGGATGAAAAAAAGTGTTGACGCCGATGTCTCATTATTTTAGGCCAATGTTCTCATCACGCTTTACTGGCATGACTATTTGTGGCTTTTCGTTTCACTCGCCTTAGAGGGGGCGGGGCGTGGAGGGGCGGGGCTTGGAGGGGGCGTGGCTTCTCTCTGTGGAAACAGTTATCATCTCCTTCATCCACCACAAAGAACTAACCACTAGTTCTGCTTCATACTGCTTTATATGTTTATATATATACACATATATATGTACATATATATACATGTATACATATATATAAACATATATATGTATATATGTACATATATATATATGTATATATATGTACATATACTGTATATACATGTATATAAGTGTATATATAAACATATATATACATGAATATATATGTGTATATGTATATATATACATATATATGTATATATATATACATATATATGTGTCTATATGTATATATATATATATATATACATATCTATATGTATATATATATGTGTATATATATGTACATATATATGTATATATATATATATACATACATTTATACACATAAATATACAACAAACCCTGGATGGTAAATTGAGTTTGAATAAAGAGTTTTTCGTGTTAACCACTAAATCATCCCTAAAATCTGAGATTCATAACATCAGGACATGAGTTTATCATCTTGATAGCTCAAAAAGGGAAAACACTCCGGCTCTACCAGTACAACAGTAACACACACACACACACGCACAAACACACACACACACACACACACACACACACACACACACACACACACACACACACACACACACACACACACATGCAATCATCACGCTTGTGTGCAAATCCCCAATTTGAGGAGTCAGCTGCTCTGGAGTGACTCACTGCGTACGACTAATGAGCTGAAGGGCCCGATGACACACGGTGGTCCTCACACACACGCACACACACACACACACACACACACACACAACACACACACACACACACACACACACACACACACACACATTGCCATCATGGTCCTTGTATTTGTGCCTAAACGTTAACGAGTCCGATCAGAGAGGTTGAGGTCAAAGTCCATGAGGTCGTCTCTCCTTGTTCCCTCTCCTCCTCTAAGCTTCTCCTAGGTCTGTATTCCTTCTCTTTATTTGTTACTCTCTCTCTCTTTATATTATTCTCTCTCTTTCCCAGATCCCACGCGTTCCTTCGCTCCATCCTCGCTGTTTCCTCGTCTTCACTCCCAGCTCTGCTGCTCTCGCTTCCTGCTTTTATCTTGTGCTCCTCTTCTTCAAACGAACACTCTTTAAACTTCTGCATGGTCCTTCCTTCACTTATATTGCTTCCTCACTCCTCCTCTTCCTCACTCCTCCTCCTCCTCCATATTCCTCTTCCTGTACCGGGATATTTGTGGAGCTCAGCAGAACGCCGTCGGCTGCCTGACCCGATAATCCTCCATGTTTGGCGTCTTGCTGCCCGCTTCAAAATCAATGTTTAATTATCCTGCATCCCCCTCATCCCCCCCTCCTCCTCTTCACCCCCCCCCCCCCCACACACACACACACACACCACACCCTCTCTTCATTGGTCCACGACTCACACTCCACCTCCGGCCTGCAACTTTTCGTGGATTTAAAGAGAGGAGTGATTTCTCAGACAGAGAAGGAGAAGGATGGGGATGTAATTATTTAATGATTAGTGGGTTAAAGGAGGAGACTGGAGCAGGAGGAGGAGGAGGAGGAGGAGGAGGAGGAGGAGGACAGACAGATAGAGAGAGAATGAGGAGAAGGATGGGGATGTACTTATTAAATGATTAGTGTGTTAAAGGAGGAGACTGGAGCAGGAGGAGGAGGAGGTGGAGGAGGAGGAGCAGGAAGAGCAGGAGGAAGAGGAGGAGGAGACTGGAGCAGGTGGAGGAGGAGGAGAACAGACAGACTGACAGACAGAAGAGAAGGAGAAAGATGGCGATGCACTTATTAAAAGATTGGTGGGTTAAAGGAGGAGACTGGAGGAGGAGGAGGAGGGGGTGGAGGAGGAGGAGGAGGAGGAGGAGGAGCAGGAAGAGCAGGAGGAAGAGGAGGAGGAGACTGGAGCAGGAGGAGGAGGAGCAGGGGGAGGAGGAGGAGCAGGAAGAGCAGGAGGAAGAGGAGGAGGTGACTGGAGCAGGAGGAGGAGGAGGAGCAGGAGTAGGAGGAGGTGGAGGAGGAGCAGGAGTAGGAGGAGGTGGAGCAGGAGGAGGAGGAGGAGCAGGAGTAGGAGGAGGTGGAGGAGACTGGAGCAGGAGGAGGAGGAGGTGGAGAAACATGAGAGGAAGAGGAGGAGGAGAAGATGAGAGCTCCTAATCTCTCTGATGATCTCGTAACCAGATTAAGATTCAATCCGGATGTTTCTGACCTCCTCCTGAGAGGAGCTGTGATTGGCTGAGAGGACCTGAAGCCTCACGCCATCGACATGGAGGGCTCTGTTCACCTTCAGTTATTGACTCCTCCCCTTTGGAGGGCTCTGTTCACCTTCAGTTATTGACTCCTCCCCTTTGGAGGGCTCTGTTCACCTTCAGTTATTGACTCCTCCCCTTTGGAGGGCTCTGTTCACCTTCAGTTATTGACTCCTCCCCTTTGGAGGGCTCTGTTCACCTTCAGTTATTGACTCCTCCCCTTTGGAGGGCTCTGTTCACCTTCAATTATTGACTCCTCCCCTTTGGAGGGCTCTGTTCACCTTCAGTTATTGACTCCTCCCCTTTGGAGGGCTCTGTTCACCTTCAGTTATTGACTCCTCCCCTTTGGGTCAATATCCAAAGCAGATCATGTTTTTCGGTCATCTGCAATTATTATCGGATTAATACGAATTAAAAACTCTTCTCTTAAAAAATAGATGAGCATGTTTTAAAGGTTCTTTAAAGAACTCTTTAAGGACATGGTTCTTTAAAGAACCCTGGTGTGAAAGGTTCTTTGTGGAACCATAGAACCGTTTTGTAAGGTTCTTTGAGACACCTTTAGAGGTTCTTTAAAGAACTCTTTAAGGAAATGGTTCTTTAAAGAACCCTGGTCTGAAAGGTTCTTTGAGGAACCAGAAATTGTGCCTTAAAGAACCATGTTCTGAAGGTTCTTGGAGACACCTTTATAGGTTCTTTGAAGAACTCTTTAAGGACATGGTTCTTTAAAGAACCCTGGTTTGAAAGGTTCTTTGAGGAACCAGAAATGGTGCCTTAAAGAACCCTTTGTATGGTTCTTCAAGGCACCTTTTTAGGTTCTTTGAAGAACTCTTTAAGGAAATGGTTCTTTAAACAACCCTGGTCTGAAAGTTTCTTTGTGGAACCATAGAACCATTTTTAGGGTTCTTTGAGACACCTTTATAGGTTCTTTAAAGAACTCTTTAAGGAAATGGTTCTTTAAAGAACCCTGGTTTGAAAGGTTCTTTGAGGCACCAGAAATGGTGCCTTAAAAAACCATGTTTAAGGTTCTTTGACACACCTCTATATGTTCTTTGAAGAACTTTTTAAGGAAATGGTTCTTTAAAGAACCCTGGTTCTTTAAAGAACCATTTAGTAAGGTTCTTTGGGACATCGCTATTGGTTCTTTGAAGAACTCTTTAAGGACATGGTTCTCTAAAGAACCCTGGTCTGAAAGGTTCTTTGAGGAACCATAAATGGTGGAATTTCTGACCCCTTAAATATGGTGTTGCTTGACCTCGGTTCAACGCGATGCAGACGGCTTCATCTTCATCTCAGGACGAGATGAACGCCGCCGTACTTTAATAAACCCTCGAGCGGCGTTCCCTTTATTATAGTCCCGGTAATTGATTCCCACATGTGCCGAATGTTTAAACTCTTTAAGCTCTTTTTTTTTTCTTAAAGAACATCTTCCCCGGCGCCCGTGATGTGAATCATTCATCAGCATTACGACATCATTACTTTACAGTACCGCGGAACACTAAATGCTTATTCATAACACCGGTGATGGGGATTTGAGTTGCCATGGTGATATTGGAGTATATAATGCACCGTTTCTTTAATACACCTGCGATGACATCTTCACTTTCAGGTTGATCAAAACTCATAATGTCAGTGTGTTGAAGTGTTCATTAAAAACCAACTGCGCCCAGCAACATTTTGTTGTGGTGCTTCATATTTAATTATCAACCTTTTCCCCTAATCATGAAGTGATTGACCCCCCCCCCCCCCCGCAGTCATAGACCTGAATCATGACCTCGTTAATTTATTAAAGGCGCCGTTATGATTCTGAGATTTATTCTGCCCCACGGGTCAGTCGCTACATTTCAGAATGTAGATTAATACTCCAATAAAACCTGATCATTATAATATCTGTGCAGAGATATATAAATGTATATATATATGTATATATACATAGATATATCTATATTTATATATATACATTTTTATAAATATATATATGTGATTATATAAATATATATATATAAATAAACATATATATATACATATCAATATATATATAAATAAACATATATATATACATATATATATACATATCAATATATAAATATATATGTATATATGTGAATGTATATATTTATATGTATATAGAGTATATGTATATACTGTATATATATTAAGGCTGTCAATCGATTAAAAAAAATATATGTATATATATATAAACATATATATGTATACATACATATGTTGTGTATATATATATATACATATATATACATATCAATATATCTATATATATATGTACATATTTGAATTTATATATGTATATATATATAAACATATATATGTATACATACATATGTTTATATATACATATATATATGTATATATATATATATTTATATGTTGTGAACTTTACAAGCTGTGAATTTGTTTCTTCCCGGTTGTTAATACATAATAATAACGTCTATTATTAAGCGTTAAATCGTAGATCTTTGTTCAGATTAAAGTCCTCGTGGCACGAAATTCCGGAAATGACGGATCAACCTAAGCGTGTTGTGTGTCTCTGGCGTGTTGTGTGTCTCTGGCGTGTTGTGTGTCTGGCGTGTTGTGTGTCTCTGGCATGTTGTGTGTCTCTGGCGTGTTGTGTGTCTCTGGCGTGTTGTGTGTCTCTGGTGTGTTGTGTGTCTCTGGCGTGTTGTGCGTCTCTGGCGTCCCGTCACCACTAATGGGCGAGGGCCCAGCGGAGGTCTCTTTTAATTGGCCCATTGGAGTGTGTTCCTCCCAATGGCATGTGTGTATGTGTGTGTGTGTGTGAGAGTAAGTGTGTGTGTGTGTGTGTTTGTGTGTGTGTGAGAGTAAGTGTGTGTGTGTGTGTTTGTGGCATCGGCCATTACACACTGAGGCTAGTGTTCTGCTCTCATTCAACTTCAAGTCTGACTTTATGTTTGTCTCTCTCCCTCTCTCTCTCTCTCTCTCCCTCTCTCTCTCTCTCTCTCTCTCTCCCTCTCTCTCTTTGTGTCTAATTATCTCTTCCTCCTCTCTCTTCTTATGTATTTCTCTTTGCTTTTCACACAGCGGGGAGCTACGTTAATGACCAGCTCCTAAATATTCACCACACACACACACACACAAACACACACAAACACACACAGACACACAAACACACACACAGAAACACACACACACAAACAAACACACACACACAGAGCAAGGCAAAAACAAAAAAGAGGGGGAGCAAGTGAGAGAGGGAGAGAGAGAGAGAGAGAGATAGGTCTACTGGAGAATAATGATAATCACATCACTCCTTATACTTCGCTGTCTGTGCTCCTCCTTTGTGAATTTGTTCATCTCTACATCAGCACCTGCTACACACACACACACATACACACACACACACACACACATACACACACACACATAAACACACACACACATAAACACACACACACACTGGCTCATGCTTCGTGTACTTTTTATGTATGAGGGTGCATAATGTCAAGGGAAATATGTATTAATTATGTAACGCAGGTGTTTGCATGTGTGTGTGTGTGTGTGTCAGTGTGTGTGTGTGTTGTTTTGAACATGCGTGTGCACCCTGCAGGTCTCTTCGGTTGCGGTTCGGTTTCATAATGTTATTGTTTTTTGCTGACACTACATTTAAATTAGCCAAGTAGATCAGTGTGTGTGTGTGTGTGTGTATGTGTGTGTGTGTCTGTGTGTGTGCGTGCGTGTGTGTGTGTGTGTGTAAATATGTAACGCAGCCAGAAAAGAAACATGAATGTGAGTTTTTCTTTTTTTATCTCTGTTTGAAATATTCAAGTCTCTCCTTTATTATTTGTTTTATGATTCCTTCTCTTTGTTTCTCTCCTTTCTCTCCTTCACCTCCTCTAACTGTTCTCTCCATCACACATCATTTGCATCTCTGGATTGATGTTTTTCTTCTATCTTGTGAATAACTTACAGGCACGTCGAGACACCTAACGCATAGAAGCTATTCTGTTGGAAAGATGCATATATATATATATATATGTATATATATATGTATTGATATATGTATATTTATATATATATACATATATATATATGAGCATATATATAAATATCTACTTATTTATATATATAAATAATCTCTATATATGTTGCACACTAAAAGCTGCAGCATCCATCATGTACGGCGTGTCATTGAACTCACCGTCTGACCCGAGTACGAGATTAGAAAGCCATGAACAGGCCTCGCCCCCTCGCTCGCCCCTCGCTCGCCCCTCGCTCGCCCCTCGCTCGCCCCTCGCTCGCCCCTTCGCTCGCCCCTCGCTCGCCCCTTCGCTCGCCCCTCGCTCGCCCCTCATGGCTCGTTAGACGGATGTAAAATTAGACTTTAATCCGCCAGCTCAACTGAATACAAGCTCCCCAGTGTCAACACTCATTTCAGAATATTTCATCTCTCTCTCTCTCTCTCTCTCTCTCTCACTCTTCTACATTTATGTTCTCTCATTTCTCCTCCTACTCTTCTCCTCTTCTATTTTATCTCCTTCCTTCTCTTCCTGTGATAGATGTGCAACATTTAGTTTATGGTTCCCACCGTCAACTCTGCACTTTAAATGAATGTAATCTACTTTCTCTCTCTTGCCCTCCCTCCCTCTCTCTCTCTCTCAATCTCTCTCTCTCTCCCTCTCTCTCTCGCCCTCCCTATCTCTCTCTCTCTCTCTTGCCCTCCCTCTCTCTCTCTCCCTCTCTCTCTCTTGCCCTCCCTCTCTCGCCCTCTCTCTCTCTCTCGCCCTCTCTCTCTCTCTCTCTCTCTCTCTCTCTCTCTCTCTCTCTCTCTCTCTCTCTCTCTCTCTCTCTCTCTCTCTCTCTCTCTCTCTCCCTCTCTCTCTCTCTCTCTCTCTCCCTCGCCCTCTCCGGGGCTGGTGGACCGTGTGCGGTTTATGGATCGATAGCTTTTGATAAATGGAAAAGGAAAATGTGTCTGAAGCACTTTGAAAATCACAACCGGACGAGGTGCTAACTGGTTAAGTGTGTGTGTGTGTGTGTGTGTGTGTGTGTGTGTGTGTGTGTGTGTGCGTTTGTGTGTCTGCCTGTATGTGTGTGTGTGCCTGTGTGTGTGTGTGTGGAGGGGGGTGTCTGCCTGTATGTGTGTGTGTGTGTGTGTGTGTGTGTGTGTGGAGGGGGGTGTCAGCCTGTATGTGTGTGTGTGTCATTTCCAAAAGTTTTGGAAGTCATGGACATTTTCTACATTCGTTTTGTTTATTGACGCAGTTTGATTAAAAGAATAAACATTTACATAAATATTAATTATTTTCCTCAAACTATCAAACATTTGTGTCATTCAAGGTTCATATATATATTTATTTATATATATCATTAATATATATATATATATATTTATGTATATATAAATTAATATATATATATATATATAAAAGTCAACATAATATCTGTGTATTGGACACATGCTGCTCCGGTCGCTCGAATAGTTAAAAATAGTCACAAAGGATTTGGAGTTCATTGTCCAACACTTTGTTTTAAATGGTGTTTCTCTCTGTTTATCCGAGACGAGGAAGAAGAGATGAAGAGATGAAGAGACAATAAAGTTCATTATTATGCAGGCAGAGTGACGTTAAACCCGGTAATCCTCTGCAGGTCCACAGAACTCTCACTTCACGAATAAATTACTTTAAAATAACTACAAAACGACCCAAACAATCGTGACGGTGAACCCACGATGTGGATGTAAAGAACAAAGAGCTCCGGGTACCGAGTGCAACCCACACACACACACACACACGGATGTTTTTTTTCTTCTTTTTTACATACTGTACATTATGTATTTCTTGCAGATGTATTCATCTAATTGATTTTTTTAATGTTACGTAGGATTTTCTCCCAGGATGAGAATCCCCGACTCCCTCAAGCTGCGTTCACAACAACAAGTGTTCCGAATTGTTTGTACTCGTAGATCCGATGAACAAAGTCAACATATTTCCTGTGTGGTTTTTGCTTCCTCTATGAACATACATGTTTAGATGGTATTAACCCGACAACCTCTCAGCCTTCAATTGAATTTAGATTATTTGGCAGGTCATCCATGTTTTTATGTCTCTAAGACATGCTTAAAGTATAGCCAGCTGGTTGATCTCCTCTGGTTTGACCGATAGATATAATTGAGTATCATCTGCGTTACAAAGAACGTTTATGGAGTGTTTCCTGATAATATTGCCCAAAGGAAGCACATTTAATGGTAAATAACTGTGGTCCCAGCACAGAACCTTGTGGAACTCCGCGATTAACGTTAGTGGTCATCGAGGCTTCATTGTTTACAATTACAAATAGAAATAGATCTAATAAATAGGATTTTAATTTAAATTGTCTATATATATATATATGTTATACACCTGTCTCTTCCCAGTGGTTGCGAATGACGCAAGTGGTGGCGCGTTTAAAATATATAAACTTTGGCGGAAAAATGTGCGTATGTGTGTGTGTGTGTGTGGGTGTGTGTGTGTGTGTGTATGTGGGTCTAGATCCCTAACGGAGCGAGTGACCTCAGGGCGGAGGATAGAACTAAGTTCATCCTCAAGATAAACACACACACACACACGCACACACACTTGTTCTAAACCTCTCTCCCTCTCTCTCTCGCCCTCTCTCTCTCTCTCTTGCCCTCTCTCGCCCTCTCTCTCTCTCTCACCCTGTCTCCCTCTCTCTCTTGAATAATGGCCCAGTGAGTGGTGTGCCGATGGGGGGAAGCTGTCAGTTTCATTGAATCCAGTATTCTCTCCGTTCTCCCGGCCTGCTAATTGATTCTGTCAGCCTTCCTCTGCTCGACAAAGAGACTGGCACCCCCCCCCCCCCACCCCCACCCCACCCAACCCCCGCTTAGTTATGACTGTCAGTGTGTGTGTGTGTGTGTGTGCATGTGTGTATTTGTGTGTGTGCACATTATTTACTTAAAGCGACATGATGCTTCTCTATCCCGTTGAGTCAGTCTGAATAAACTAAATAATCCTTGGGAGATGGGAAGTATTACATCTAAAGTTAAAAGTAGATGTTATATAAACCTTATGTATTAATTCAAGTATTAAATATAAAGTTACGGGGAACTTTTACATTATTTTAATGTAATAATTCAAGTATTAAATATAAATTTAAGGGAAACTTTTACTTTATTTTAATGTATTAATTCAAGTATTAAATATAAATTTAAGGGTAACTTTTACTTTATTTTAATGTATTAATTCAAGTATTAAATATAAATTTAAGGGGAACTTTGAGTTTATTTTAATGTATTAATTCAAGTTATAAATATAAAGTTAACAGGATGATTTACATAAACCTTATGTATTAATTCAAGTATTACATCTAGAGTTAAGGGGAGATTTTACATTATTTGTATGTATTAATTCAACTATTACATCTAAATAATAAGGGGATGATTTACATAAACCTTATCTATTAATTCAAATATTACATCTAGAGTTAAGGGGAGATTTTACATGAACCATTTGTATTAATTAAAGTATTAAATATACATTTACATTTTACATTTGCCTTGAAGTTGGCCAATGAAATAATTTAAATTGGAACTAAGTATACATTTAGATGTCTTTATGTACAATTGTTTACTTCGTAGTCTCTCCGTTCAAATCACAAAACTTTACGAAATCATTCTGACGATACTTCAACATCTTGTCCTGCTTCTAAAACATATTCCCTCGTTGTCTGCCTGTCTGCGGCCGTCCGTCATCGTGGCTCGGGGGAGCATTCGTTACCGAGGTGTCAACGACACCTTCATCATTTTTATATTTCATGACACTTCAGTATTTGACGTATTGCATTCACTTCCTGTCCAGACGGTCCAGGCCCTCTTCGCTGGCCTTTCAGACGATGGGAGAAAACACACTTTTATATACACACAGAAACACAGCAAAGACAAAGTTTAAACCAATGTGCAACATGGAAATGTCGCTCTGACGCTTGGATATTAAATATTGCTGCAAAAATGTTTTTTTTTTCATGTCAGAGATTCTAGAGCACTGTCTCTTAAAGGAGTTTAAAAAGATTAATTAAAAGAAATTACTCAACAATCAAGTAATTTTCAACGAGGATTATTCAAGCCATGTCCTGTTATGTCAAAGATAGAGATAAGGAAGTTGCTCTTCTAAGAACAGCGCCCCCTTTTGGCCAAATATGAAGTCTTTCAACTTTACCCAGTGAAACTTATGTTCATAATTGTACGTACGATTACATCAGGATCAGAGATGCATTTTTTTCGTGATGCAGAATGAGTTAAACATTTAATTATGATCATGGAGAAAGAAACTTCATGTGCAACGTGGGTCGGTTCCGTTGTGGCCGAGACCTCGTCAACTTGATGAGCTCAATCAGCGTTTTCTGCTTGACTTCACTATTTATAAGGTGCTTTATATTTTTTGTGTGGGTGGATTATAAGTCTCTGTGAACATACATGTTTGAATGGTATTAACCCCACAACCTGTCAGCCTTCAATTGAATTTTGATGATTTGGCAGGTCATCCATGTTTTTATGTCTCTAAGACATGCTTAAAGTATAGCCAGCTGGTTGGTCTCCTCTGGTTTGACCGATAGATATAATTGAGTATCATCTGCCTAACAAAGAACGTTTATGGAGTGTTTCCTGATAATATTGCCCAAAGGAAGCACATTTAAAGGTAAATAACTGTGGTCCCAGCACAGAACCTTGTGGTCATCGAGGCTTCATCGTTTACAACTACAAATAGAGATAGATCTAATAAATAGGATTATTATCTCTCTCTCTCTATATATATATATATATATTATATATAAATATTAGGGCTCTCAATCGATTAAAAAAAATTAACTAATTAATCGCACATTTTGAAATTCATTAATCGCGATTAATCGCAATTAAAAGTTAAAAGTTCATTCTTTTTAAAGACCAAACTTCACACAGAGCTGTGTTTTCAAAGAGGCTCCTACCTATAAAGTGCCAGCGAGGTATTTAATATTGTGGATGATAAATTGTTTCTTCAGTGAAACATCAGATTAGTTAAAAAAAGAAGTATATTGAGACCCCATTGGTCCTGTCATCTTTACCACTGAACAGCAGAACCAGTGGCCTTGGGAACTGACTGACATTCACATATGTCACGTTAACCCTCTGGAGGCTGGGGGCATGTTCTCCATTTTACAAAAAATGTAAATTCACCTTTTAAAGTCTTTTGCATGTGACACATACCCACGTGTTCTACATCAAACATTCCAGAACAATCTCAGCTCTATTCAATGAGGCTCATTGTCCTCGCGCCGTGTTCTCTGGCTTCTGACTGACAGGCTGCTAATGAGCCTTACCTGTGAGGTGGGAGGTCCTTTGTGATTTACTGAGTGTTCATTGGTTGTTTTTTTCCCAAAATGTTGACAGACAAACGGATTGACCAATCACGGTGAAGGTTTCGTGTGACGAGTTCTTTCCGCGCCGCACGCCCCTTCGTTCCTCTGTGTATCAGAGGGGGAGACGGGAGGAAGGAGGAGCAGGAGGAAACCCGACTGATTCATCCACGAGTTAAACTGATTTCTGCTCCTTATTTTCGCGGAGAAATAATTGTTTTAAAAATGGAAACAGTGTTAAACCGTACTGCCGCGGCTTGACACTCGGTTTGAGTGTAAAAACTTCAACGAACACCGGAAGTAAATAAAGTTGCGTTAATTGCGTTAAAATATTTTTGTGCGTTAACGCGGCCAAATTAATCGCATAGATTACCGCGTTAACGCTGACAGCCCTAATATATATATATTATATATATATTTACATATATAATATATATATGAATATGTATACATATATATATATATATTGTGCTGTCTCTTTTATGATGGCTATATATATCCGTTATACACCTGTCCCTTCCTTCTCATTCATTCCGTCCGTTGCATCCGTTCTAGCCATAATCTGCCCTCAACACTCAGACACACACACACACACACACAAACACACACATACACAGACAGACACACACACATAATGTACAGTAGACGCGAAATCTCAAACTAATCTCACATTAATTTCTGAACCCAGATTACCTCTTCCTGTTGGAATGGGAAGCAGCCACATGATGTGTGGGGGGGGGGGGGGAGACTAGAGATTAGAGTTATGAGGTCAATAACTTCCCCCGGTTCATAAAGACACGTCTCGTGAAACAAGCGGCGGCTTTAAAGGGTTTTACGGGTATTTGACTCGGATGAAGACGTCCTCCGAGTGGCTCGTCGCGCCGCTTCAGAGGGCCGATTGTTATAAAGAAGCGGTACGGCTCGGCGTTAATGGAAGAATTTGATACGCCGCAGTTACGGAGTCGTCGTATTTAAAAAGCAGTTGTGAGTGTATTGGAGGAGCGTTTATCTCTGGCTAACTGTTGTGTTAAAGTCCCTGCTGTCACGCAGATGTGGCTGCTGTTGTTAAGATGCTTATTCATTGGTAATCGTGATATTTTATGGTGAATTAAACGTACTCTGTGATTTTAATCCTGATCTGTGACTCTCCTAAAAAAGAAAACGGAACAAATGACGAATGAAAATACGAGTTTAATGTTCAAATATGAACTGCGGGACCCTGATTAATGAAATTAAAGTGTCATTTAAATTCAAAATAATTACATCACCTTCCCTGTGTCAGGATTTTACTTTTTGGGCTGTGGCCTCATTTATTTTAACTTCAATATTCAAATCATGGGTCACATATAAAAAAACACTTATGGATCTTTTTAGATTTGTGATTGTTTTATATGTCCCGTTAATCTTTATTTGCATATTGAGAGAAAAACAACCTGAATTGCACCTTATGTGACAACGTGAGAGAAAATAGACAATTTGTAATTCACTGACATCTACCTTAAAAACTATGTTTGTTATTGTTTTATGTTTGTTATTGTTATATATTTGTTATTGTTTCATGTTTATTAGGGTCTGTCAAAGGACTACAGATGCTAATTAGCTAAAGCTACAAACTAGTACAGTGCATCAAATGGGTGACATTTATGTTTTAACTGTAAATGAACACAATACTTATATTAATAAAGATAACATTATTTGTTATAATAAAATAATAACAAATACATAATAATAAATATAAGAATAATAAGAAAGATAATAATATTTGTAATAATACAAAATAAATAATAACAAAGATAATAATAATAATAAAGATAATATTATTTGTAATTAAAAATTAAAATAATAATAATAAAGATAACAATATTAGTAATAATAATAATTTAGTTTCTATCCATTTGTTATGTTATGTAATAATACTAATAATTTAGTTTATATACATTTGTTATGTATCATATCTCGTTGACATTTTATTTAAATATTTATGTCATTTTATGAAGTTTTCTTTTCAGCAGTAGAATATGTCCTCGTGGTTTTCTGTGGTCAGGATGAAAACACACGTGGTGTCAACAGCTACAGTGTGACGTTACCACACAGGCCATTACTAAAGTACAGTATTAACTCAATAAATATCATGTGGTTATCCCATCAAGGTCATCCACATGTGGGGGAGGGGTCACGGGATTAAGTCAAAGGTCGTTACCGCTGAGTGGAGGCCATCACTCGCATTACATCATCTTCTATATTCAAGGGAATCGGGAACAGATGTTCTATTTCAAGACCCTTTTATTTATGGCAACAGCGTGGATGAAGTGACCGCCACAGGATATTGGCGTTTACATACTCAGACCACTTCCTGTCAGGCGAACAGCTGACCGTGGACTCCGAGAGGCGATATCCAAACGGAGATCAATACCACGTCTCACTATTACAGACGTAGATTAAAACGCAGCACAATGTAATGCATGTGCTCAAGAGAGAATAAATGAATGAAATAGGTCTCAACAACAATTGATATGTAGATGGATGAAGCAAATTCCATCACAATAAATCCTCTTGATGTCTGTATTTATTTATTTATGTACAGGACTGTCTCAGAAAATTAGAATATTGTGATGAAGTTCTTTATTTTCTGTAATGCAATTAAAAAAAAAAAAAAATTCTGATTCTCTGGGATTCATTAACATCAACTGAAATATTGCAAGCCTTTTTTTATTGCTTGCTATGGCTTACAGCAGCCAGAAACTCACATCATCTATCTCTAAATATTATATAATAACAAAAAGTATAAGTATAAATTATTAAACAAACACTTGGTGAATTAATAACTCAACTCAAAAACACTGGTCCTTTTTCCTGCAAACCAAACAACACTCTGTTAATATTTTTTTTTTTTTTGGTGGATTTAGATATTTTTTTTTTTTGAGATAGGATTTTTGAGTTTTCTTAAATAGCTAGCCATAAACAGCAAATATTAAAGAATAAAAGGCTGCAAATTTTCAGTTGATTTTTTATATTAAGAGAATTAGACATTTTTTTTTTTTACAGTATGTGTAACGTGTATTCTGTGTTCTTCTTACCACATTTATACTGTGGTAGTGTGTCTTAACCTGTACTGTTTGTTATCATTGTATTTGTGTTATTGTTTTGTTTGTTGTTGTTTTATGTTTGTTATTGTGTTATGTTTATTATGGTCTGTCAAAGGAGTACAGATGCTAATTAGCTAAAGCTACAATCTGGTACAGTGCATCAAATGGGTGACATGTATGTTTTAACTGTAAATAAACACAATACAAATATGAATAAAGATAATATTATTTGTAATAATTAAAAATACAAAATAATAAAGATAATAATAGGAATAAGTATAATACTTGTTTTAATAAAAATAATAAGAAAGATAATAATAATAATATTCGTAATAATAACAATAATAACAATAATAATGCTGATGATAATAATGATGGTAATAAACTTCTATTAAATATTTACATTACTTTTGTGTATTCTCATGAAGGGCTTTTGTTTATTTTCAATCACGAGGTTAAGCTATAAGTAAATCCGAGGTTATTTATATATTATTCGAACAGATTACTCAATGAGGGCTCCAGCTGGACAATACATCAAGCGTTTAAGCTGAATGTTGTACTTATAGAAAATAATAACACCGGGGATTACCTCTGCCCTCCGACTCAACGAGAGCAAAGGTCATGAATCATGTGGTACTACAGATATTAATATGGATGTATTTGATCTTTCAGACCACACAGTCTTTCTTTCAATCATTTTATTTAAACTTTTTTTAAAGTTACACATTAACGGACAACAAAAACAGCAACAAATAAATAACCAATCAAACTCAGACAAGGACAGAAAAAACACGGACATAAATCATCATGTATTTATACCCCCCCCCCCCCCCCCCCAAAACGTACAACATGCTCGCTCCACAGGAAGCCAGACACATCGACTACCAATGATCAAAAATAAAAAGTGTACAACAGAATTGCAGAACAGGAAACCCCCGATCAAAACCATTAAATCCTAAAAAATAAAAATAATAATTATATTGATGACTCGTTCCTTCACAAAGTAACTTTTGGCTTCTAAAGACCGCAAAACCTCTTCGACGCCGTCTTCTCGGGGAAGACGAGCTCCGTTCAGGCGCATGTGTCGCGGTCGTATATCGGAGCTTTGAGGAGATGTGTTGTAACTTCAGGTGGAGAGCATTATTATTTCATACTCTGACCCACTTATGAGCATCACAGGCGACACGTGGAGCTCCTTCCTGTGGCCCGTGCTCGCCATTCTGCTCATGAAACGCACGACTGCCACAAGAAAGACAGATCAACTGCTTACCTTTCATATTCACATAATAATACATAATTAAAATGGACCTGAGGGATTGTATTGTAAGCTTGGTTCTATTCTTCAAGAGTCAGAAAATAAATCTCTTGGCCCAAGCAAAAAAAGTTCTTTTGGCAGAACTGTTCATGTTTAATGGACAAATAACTTACATAAGTTACATATGTAGAGCAGCTTGATAAGAGAGTTACCTTTTTCATTATCCAGCCGTTAAACACAAAAATAATAAATCAGTTTTGTATGGAGATACTTTTTTTTTTGCACCATGTGTGCTCACTTGTCATATTAAATGTATAACGCATAACTCATAGGTCAATGGCTGGAGAGCAGTGTGTGTGTGGCCACATTTGAAAAAAAATATTGGATTGATGATCAGATTACAAGAAATTCCTTTGGGCGTCACTCAGAATTCATACACACCACGAAAGCTTGTCATATTTTATACTTCAATAGCCAAATATGGGCGTTGCTGCTCAGGCATTCAGCTCATAATCGTCCTTTATTCAAGCCAGGAGCGGTAAAATAAAAAAGAAGTCAATTAAGAAGGAAAGGAGACGTATTTTATTCCAGATTATGTTTTTTGTAGTTATTGCAGTTTTTTTGGTGCAGTTTTTTGATCCCACTGAGCTCTCACGCCAGCTGGAAGCCCCTCCCCCGCACTGAGCCTTGCCAGCCCCGGGCAGTCCTCTGTCAGTCCACCAGGGGGCCGAGCAACATCAGCTGGCAGAGGGGCGGAGCTTAAATGCCTGGCTCCTCCCTCACTTGGTGGAAAAATCTAATTTTGGCTTAAATACATAATCCTATCCCCGCGGTCACGACCCAAAGCTCTCGGATAAAGGTCAACAAATGAAAAATAAACATGATTGGTAAATAAGGAGTTATGCGTTGTGGGCGTGTCCCAAAGGCAGAACTTCATGTAACTTCAATAACCGGACACTCTGAGACCTCCGTCTCTCCAAAAAGTCTCCATCACATCTCGGAGGCCTCTGGCGAGCTTTAATCTTTAAACTCTTTTTTGCCAGCGAAGCAAAAATCTGAATCCAAATCCCCCGTTATGGTCTCGTGAAAAGATAATGCTAATTGGTATTTTCGCCTAAATCTCAAAAAGAAAAAGTGACCACGCTGCATCTTTGGAGCCAGTAAGTCATCTAAGGATGTGACCTTTCCGGTTTCGTAGAAGTAATAATACTCTTTGGTATTTCATAACTATGATGCAGCTGTTTCTGAGCCCTATTCATAGAATATAGGACACAGAAAGACAGGCATGCTGGGTTTGACCTAGAAATACTAGATTCCCATAATTAAAACCAATCCACAATAATGAGTGTGTGTGTGTGTGTGTGCTTGTATGTTCATGAGTGTGTGTGTCCGTATGTTCATGAGTGTTGTGTGTGTGACTGTATGTTCATGACTATGTTCATGACTGTTACTGTGTGCCAGTATGTGTGCCTGTGTGTTCATGAGTGTGTGTGTGTGTGTGTGTGAGACTGTATGTTTATGAGCGAGTGTGTGTGTGTGTTTGTCTGTATGTTCATGAGTGTGTGTCTGTGTGTGTGTGTGTGTGTGTGCCTGTATGTTCATGAGTGGGTGCAGTCTCTTTAAGAGTGGGGAGCAGTCTCTTTAATAGAGGGTGCTGTCTCTTTAAGAGAGGGGTGCTGTCTCTTTAAGAGAATGTGCTGTCTCTTTAAGAGAGGGGTGCTGTCTCTTTTAGAGGGGCGCAGTCTCTTTAAGAGAGGGCGCTGTCTCTTGAAGAGGGGCGCTGTCTCTTTAAGAGAGGGCGTTGTCTCTTTAAGAGGGGCGCTGTCTCTTTAAGAGAGGACGCTGTCTCTTTCAGAGATGGGCGCTGTCTCTTTAAGAGGGGCGCTGTATCTTTAAGAGAGGACGCTGTCTCTTAAAGAGGGGCGCTGTCTCTTTAAGAGATGGGCGCTGTCTCTTTAAGAGGGCCGCTGTATCTTTAAGAGAGGACGCTGTCTCTTTAAGAGGGGCGCTGTCTCTTTAAATACTTTTTCAAAACTCAGTTTCCGAGGCACTTGCAAAAGAAGGATTCTTTGTATAACGTTGTATTTCTTTTCATCCACCCTGACTTAATCAATTACAATCCTCCGCTAAGAAAAACATAAAGAAAAAACTAAATTGATTTTAAAAAAGTGCATGTGGAGCGCCAAACAGAAACAGGGAACTCCTCCCCGCATGGATCCATACTTTTGATTTTGTTTCCATCGTTCTCTGCTCTTCATAATCGATGTGGCCGTCTGTTGCCGGGCGGGTTTCAGCGTTCAGTCCAGGACTCAGCTGGAGGTCTTCATTCATAACGATAACTATAACTATCGCCGGTTATGAAATATAGCTCTGTTGTCTGGAGGTCGGCAATCCGCCCGGCAACAGCACAAAAAGGGAGGAGAGCGGGAAAAACATTCGTCCTTGAGGTCAGCTGACTGCCTCTGTGTCTGTGTGTGCATGTAAAACGTGTGTGTGTGAGTGTGTGAAGCCAGGGAAGGAGGCAAGGAAGGAAGGAAGGAAGGAAGGAAGGAAGGAAGGAAGGAAGGAAGGAAGGAAGCCAGGTAAAGGAAGAGAGGTATTTCTGTGTGTGTGTGTTTGTGTGTGTGTCTGTGTGTGTGTGTGTGTGTCTGTGTGTGTGTGCGGTGTGTGTGTGTCTCTGTGTGTGTGTGTCTGTCAGTGTGTGTGTCTGTGTGTGTCTCTGTGTGTGTGGTGTGTGCGTTGTGTGTGTGTCTGTGTGTGCGTTGTGTGTGTGCGTTGTGTGTGTGTGTGTCTGTGTGTGTGCGGTGTGTGTGTGTGCGTTGTGTGTGTCTGTCAGTGTGTGTGTGTGTCTGTGTGTGTGTCTGTCAGTGTGTGTCTGTCTGTGTGTCTGTGTGTGTGTGCGTGTGTCTGTCTGTGTGTCTGTCAGTGTGTGTGTGTCTGTGTGTGTCTGTGTGTGTGTCTGTCAGTGTGTGTGTGTCTGTGTGTGTGTGTGTCTGTCTGTGTGTGTGTCTGTCAGTGTGTGTCTGTCTGTGTGTGTGTCTGTATGTGTGTCTGTGTGTGTGTGCGTGTGTCTGTCTGTGTGTGTGTCTGTCAGTGTGTGTGTGTCTGTGTGTGTCTGTGTCTGTCTGTGTGTGTGTCTGTGTGTGTCTGTCTGTGTGTGTGTGTGCATTGTGTGTCTTTTCCCCCCCGCTCTGCACCGCCGGCTCTGAAGGAATAATTGGCGTCTTACATTATTTATAACCAGCCCAGCTCATTAGCATAAATATTCACTCGGCGTTTTTCTTAGATCAACAGTCAGAACCTCGGGCTCCGGGTGTGACTTCATGACGTGTGTGTGTGTGCGTGTGTGTGTGCGTGTGTGTGTGTGTGTGTGAGGCTGATTGATGGCCAGTGTTTACAAACAAAGCGTCCTCCCATCACTCAACCTAACTGAGTGCAGACGGCATGAACATGTCACAGACGCACTCACACATTCATGAACATACAGGTACACACACACACTCACACACTTATGAACATACAGGTACACACACACACACACACACACCTCCCATCAGCTCTAGCTCAGACTGCATCGTGTCTCCAGGTGGTCATCTTGAGTCCTCTCAGCGAGGCTGAAGCTCATCGATGTCGACGCGTTGACCGATGACATCACGTTACTGACGTTGACCGATGACATCATGTTACCGACGTTAACCGATGACATCACGTTACTGACGTTGACCGATGACATCACGTTACCGACGTTAACCGATGACATCACGTTACCGACGTTAACCGATGACATCACGTTACTGACGTTGACCGATGACATCACGTTACCGACGTTAACCGATGACATCACGTTACCGACGTTGACCGATGACATCACGTTACCGACGTTGACCGATGACATCACGTTACCGACGTTAACCGATGGCATCACGTTACCGACGTTAACCGATGACATCACGTTACTGACGTTGACCGATGACATCACGTTACCGACGTTAACCGATGACATCGCGTTACCGACGTTGACCGATGACATCACGTTACCGACGTTAACCGATGACATCACGTTACCGACGTTGACCGATGACATCACGTTACCGACGTTAACCGATGACATCACGTTACTGACGTTAACCGATGACATCACGTTACCGACGTTGACCAATGACATCACGTTACCGACGTTGACCGATGACATCACGTTACCGACGTTAAACGATGACATCACGTTACTGACGTTGACCGATGACATCACGTTACCGACGTTGACCGATGACATCACGTTACCGACGTTAACCGATGACATCACGTTACTGACGTTAACCGATGACATCACGTTACCGACGTTGACCGATGACATCACGTTACTGACGTTGACCGATGACATCACGTTACCGACGTTAACCGATGACATCACGTTACCGACGTTGACCGATGACATCACGTTACTGACGTTGACCGATGACATCACGTTACCGACGTTAACCGATGACATCACGTTACCGACGTTAACCGATGACATCACGTTACCTACGTTGAACGATGACATCACGTTACTGACGTTGACCGACGACATCACGTTACTGACGTTAACCGATGACATCACGTTACCTACGTTGAACGATGACATCACGTTACCGACGTTGACCGATGACATCACGTTACTGACGTTGACCGATGACATCACGTTACCGACGTTAACCGATGACATCACGTTACTGACGTTGACCGATGACATCACGTTACTGACGTTAACCGATGACATCACGTTACCTACGTTGAACGATGACATCACGTTACTGACGTTAACCGATGACATCACGTTACCTACGTTGAACGATGACATCACGTTACCGACGTTGACCGATGACATCACGTTACTGACGTTGACCGATGACATCACGTTACCGACGTTAACCGATGACATCACGTTTCCGACGTTAACCGATGACATCACGTTTCCGACATTAACCGATGACATCACGTTACCGACGTTGACCGATGACATCAC
This sequence comes from Pseudoliparis swirei, assembly GCF_029220125.1. Lineage (NCBI taxonomy): Eukaryota > Metazoa > Chordata > Actinopteri > Perciformes > Liparidae > Pseudoliparis > Pseudoliparis swirei. The sequence goes on from NC_079407.1 coordinate 26,695,499, forward strand.
GTTACTGACGTTGACCGATGACATCACGTTTCCGACGTTGACCGATGACATCACGTTACCGACGTTGACCGATGACATCACGTTACCGGCGTTGACCGATGACATCACGTTATCGACGTTGACCGATGACATCACGTTACTGACGTTGACCGATGACATCACGTTACTGACGTTGACCGATGACATCACGTTACCGACGTTAACCGATGACATCACGTTACTGACGTTGACCGATGACATCACGTTACTGACGTTAACCGATGACATCACGTTACCGACGTTGACCGATGACATCACGTTACCGACGTTGACCGATGACATCACGTTACTGACATTGACCGATGACATCACGTTAACCGACGTTGACCGATGACATCACGTTACTGCCGTTGACCGATGACATCACGTTACCGGCATTGACCGATGACATCACGCTACTGCCGTTGACCGATGACATCACGTTAACCGACGTTGACCGATGACATCACGTTACTGACGTTGACCGATGACATCACGTTAACCGACGTTGACCGATGACATCACGTTACCGGCGTTGACCGATGACATCACGTGACCGGCGTTGACCGATGACATCACGTTACTGCCGTTGACCGATGACATCACGTTATTGACGTTGACCGATGACATCACGTTACTGACGAAGAAGAGAAACCTGTGAAGAAGAGGAAGCTGAGCTCCTGCTCCTGTTCACCTGAGACATTTCATTGTGTCGCCCCCCGGCGGTCGTCACCTCGGGGGTGAAGACGGAGATGAAGTCGACGACGCTGAGAACCAGGAACGATGATCTCTGTCGCCGTGGGGGGGCGGAGCTACGGGGGAGGGTTGGGCTCATGATTCTAACTCTGTGGGGAAATAAAAGCGATGAGGTCGGCAGCTTTGAGCCTCAAGGCGAAACCGCATGGAGATACATGATGATGATGATGATGATGAGGTGTGACCGTCGCTCTTCATACCATCACAGCAGAATACAGGGGAGATGTGATGTGTCACTTTAAGGCGGGGAGTCCATATTTATGGTTATATTGTTATGTGCTGTACGTCTTGTTTGGGGAGAGCGAGTGTGTGTCGGCAGGTGTGTTTCCGTGTGAGTCGGTCTAGATCGTCGTGACTAGATAATAATTTATAATTTAGCGAGCGCGATTGCTTTTCCTCGGGTTGTCACAACATTTAGAAAACCCCTGACGAGAGACTTCACGAGGTTTTGAGATGTACAGCAGATTAACTGACCGGTGAACTCGAGGCACGTTACGACCAATATCACTTTTATTCATTTTGATATCGGTGTATCTGCAATTTGGTTCAACCATTTTTTTTAAAGTAGTTTAAATTTTATCTGAAACGTGTCTGCCTGAATATATTTATCTATGTTTTCATACATTAGTGTGTATATATAAATCTGTTACCTGATATAATATATATATTTTTCATTTATGTATTATATATATATTTATACATTTGAATATATTTATATATATTAATATATACAGTATATATATTTCTGTATATATATATATATATATAAATATATATGTATATATACATATATATATGTATATATATATAAATTTATATATATATATAAATATATTTATATCTATAAATATATATATATATATATATTTATATCTATAAATATATATATATATATATTTATATATAAATATATTTATGTATATAGATATATACATAAATATAAACATATATATATTTATATATATATATATACATATATATATATCAATCAGGTAACTTATGTTACAATCCTTTGTACATTTCTACGGGTGATTAAAAAACATATTGCTATATATTTGCCGGTAATTAGTCGTGTAACAAGCCATTATCCATAAGGATCCACAAAGCTAAATTATATATATATATATATTTGTATGTAGATATATTAGGCAACTTCCTTCGAACATTTTTATGGGGGGAAAACTGGCATATTGCTATATATTTGCCAGTAATTAATGGTGTGACAGATTTTGTTATTAGAGAGAGAATTGGGCAAAGTTAAATTATAAGGTTATTATTAATTAAGTTTGTTGCTGAGAAACTTGAATGAACCCAGTTGTTTGAAGAAGATAAACAACATAAATAGATATTGGAGTTAATTCTGTCAAGATGTGTTTTAATGAAGAAGAAAAAAACCAACGCATTAAAAAACTTCTGATTGATGTCTTTACAGGGAATAAATTGTCTTTTTTTGTCCTTCGCCTCTGCAGGATGATTCCATCCAGCAGCAACGACTTCCTGGTTCGGGATCTCGCCGCCGGACGCAACTACGACCTCTGCGTCCTGGCCGTGTTCGAAGACGTGGCCACGTCGCTGACCGCCACTCGCCCCCTGGGCTGCCTGTCCTTCACCACGGACACCGAGTTCAGCCAGTGCCAGGCGCTGCACAGCCACTTCCTGGGCGGCACCATGATCATCATCATCGGAGGGATCATCGTCGCCTCCGTGTTGGTTTTCATCATCATCCTGATGATACGATACAAGGTGTACAGCAACCAGGGGGCGGGGCCAGGAAAAGCAGACATGGTGGCAACGTCGCCGCCGAGACCGCACAGCAACGGGCGAGGAGGAGGAGGAGGAGGAGGCGGGCAAGTCCACGTCTTCCCTCACTCGGCCTCGAAAATGCCCGACGGCCAGGAAGACCAAGCGCGAGCGCCGTCGTCCAGGGCCATGTCGCCTAGCAACACTCTGAGAGACGCCGTGGCAATGGTGGAGGAGGCGAGCGGCGGACGGAGCACAATGACACGGACTGACTCCTCCTCGGCCAATGAGGAGCTGCTCTCGCCCACCAGGGCTCGCTTCTCCTCCAGGGTCGCCTTCGAGATGAAGAGCAGACCGCCGTCCGTCGCCAAAGAGCCCACCGCCTCCTCGCCCAAGGAACCGGCAGGTAGGAAGGAAGGAGGGAGGAGGCAAGCACGCATTTCAGAGAGGTGGAAGGAAAAAGGATAGGAAGAATATGAAGAAAGAAAGAGAAGGAAGAAGGGAGAGGTGAACGGTAGAGTCCGAATGGTAGAGTCCGAACAGTAGAGTCCGAACGATAGAGTCCGAACAGTAGAGTCCGAACAGTAGAGTCCGAACAGTAGAGTCCGAACGATAGAGTCCGAACAGTAGAGTCCGAACGATAGAGTCCGAACGGTAGAGTCCGAACAGTAGAGTCCGAACGATAGAGTCCGAACAGTAGAGTCCGAACAGTAGAGTCCGAACGATAGAGTCCGAACAGTAGAGTCCGAACGATAGAGTCCGAACGGTAGAGTCCGAACAGTAGAGTCCGAACGATAGAGTCCGAACAGTAGAGTCCTAAGGATAGAGTCCGACCGAAAAAGTCCAAATGATAGAGTCTGAACGAAAGAGTCCGAACAATAGTCTTAACGATATACTCCGAATGATAGACTCCGACCGATAAGAGTCCGACCGAAAGAGTCCGAACGATAGAGTCCAAACGATAAGAGTCCAAACAATAGACTCCGACCGAGAGTCCGACCGATAGAGTCCGACCGAAAGAGTCCGAACGATAGACTCCGAACGATAGAGTCCGAACGAAAGAGTCCGAACGAAAGAGTCCTAAGGATAGAGTCCTAAGGATAGAGTCCTAAGGATAGAGTCCGATCGATAGAGCCCGACGGAAAGAGATGGAGGATGAGAAACCGAGAATGTGTAATTGGGGGATGTGAAATTGAGATGATGAGGGAGTGTGAGGATCAGTGAGGAACTGAGTGAGTGTGAAGGAGAGAATGGAGAGAGATGCACTGGGAGGATAGAAAGAGAGAGAGGGAGAACACTCGAAGGAGCCTCTGAAGTCTCAGTGAAGTCTCGACGGTTGTCGATACGTCAGATTGTTCGTCTCAGAAAAATAATTATATTACACATCGAAGTGGAATGAACCTAAAGCCTCACTTCATTGATTTTTAGCCAATTACCAAACTTCAATTGGGAACTGGAGGATAGTTCACAAGGTGGATGGGAAAGTAACTCCAAGACCTTCAAGCTCTTAAAGCAACGGCGTCAAACTCATGTTCACCGTGGGCCAAATAAGCATCATGGCCGCCCTCTTAAAGGGCCGGAAACACTTTATAAACTCCTCGAACATATTGTTAAATAACTCTCTTTGCATTTGATTATTGTTTATTTGAGTGTCGAAATATTGTACATAAGAAAATGTCTTTAATATTATAACATAAATCCATTTATCTAAAACCTTCAAAATAAAAGCACGGGATATTTTTCTTCAATTTCTTTGAGAAAAGGTGATCGTGTGTCTTTAAAGACGCCAGGGGCCACATAAAGCGATGCGGCCCTTGTGTTTGACGCCTGTGTCTTAAAGAGTTTAAGAAACTACCAAGTTTATTTATATGTAATATTTACAAAGTAATATATATATATACCTGATGATTTGACCTTTGTGCAAGAAACATCACTTCCTGGGCTTTTTGTTATGCATCATTATTGAGAAAAGCTGGGAGGATTAGAATCAGAGGATGGGTTTGGTATTGAAGGAGTGGGATTACCTATCGCGCCCCGGCTAACTGTACAGCGGCGTCCGGCTAACGGTACAACGACGCCCGGCTAACGGTACAACGGCGTTCTCTCTTACGGTGCTACAAACTTTTCGACTAAGCGCCCTGAGAGTCACAAAACCGGAGCTCTCGAGAACGAACAAAGGATTCTCCTTCGGTGCAGAAGAAGAAAGACTATTGAAGGTTGTTTGAGGTTTAATACCAGACCCTAAAAAACTGGATTCCTCTTCTTTAGTTATTACATCTTGGTTTAAATGTATAACAAATGTGACGTGAATGACATTAAGTCTTTCGGTGTCGATGCTGCGAGTATTCTATTTCAAATGATTATTTCACCCGATGAAAGAAATACATAACTAAAATACAAAAGGAGTTGATGAAAGTCCACTTTGACACCACTGTAAGCTTTTCTCTTTCCAAAGTGAAACCTTTACAGCGTGTATGTGTGTGTGTGTGTGTGTGTGTGTGTGCATACACTCACAGTTCACATGTTGCCCCCCCTAGTGTGTTCGCTCTTCTTTTTTTGTCCTCAACGATAAAGAATAAAACTCGCCGGGGAAAGAAAGCAGAGAGCTTTTCATTTATTATTTATTTTGCTATAAAGCGAGAAGTCTGCGAGACCTTGCACGGCCGAGATGTGTGACGCAACCTCTCTGACACAAATGTGCTGGAATCCAAAAGTACTTTCTAAAGATGTTCCAGTGAGTGTCAATGAAAGTTCAGCGCATTTACAACCCAATATGACAGGTATTATTTTTTTACATTTTTAATTATTTTTTAAGCTTTCAATTCAATTCAATTCAGTTTATTTGTATAGCCCAATTTCACAAATTACAAATTTGTCTCGGAGTGCTTTACAATCTGTACACATAGACATCCCTGCCCCGAAACCTCACATCGGACCAGGAAAAACTCCCAAATAACCCTTCAGGGGGGAAAAAAGGGAAGAAACCTTCAGGAGAGCAAGAGAGGAGGATCCCTCTCCAGGATGGACAGAACAATAGATGTAATGTGTACAGAAGGACAGATTTAGAGTTAAAATACATTCAATGAATATGACAGAGTGTATGAATAGTTCATAGTAGGCATATTCCACGATGGAGACCTCCACGATCCATCAGGCAGATGGCGGTAGAGAGGCGGAGTGGGCGGAGTCTCAACAGTGGGCGGAGTCTCAACAGGACAGTGGCGTAGTCAGGAGCAGGAATTCCACGACCCAGACCTCGATGATCCATCAGCAGATAGGATCTATGCCGTCTCATAGGGTCCGATGACCCCATGAGACGTGAAGTCAAAGGACTCCGGGAGAAAGCAGAGTTAGTAACGTGTGATTGAGAGATGAAAATTCATCCTTAAGGAGAGAAAAAGAGGAGATAGTTACTCAGTGCATCCTAACGTCCCCGGCAGCTATAAGCCTATAGCAGCATATCAAGGGGCTGGACCAGGTGAACCTGATTCAGCCCTAACTATAAGCTCTGTCAAAGAGGAAGGTCTTAAGTCGACTCTTAAACGAGGTGACTGTGTCTGCCTCCCGGACTGAAATTGGAAGCTGGTTCCATAAAAGAGGAGCTTGATAACTAAAGGCTCTGGCTCCCATTCTACTTGTTAAGACTAGGAACTACAAGTAGTCCCGCATTTAGTGAGCGTAGCTCTCTAGTGGGGCAATATGGTACTACAAGCTCCTTAAGATATGATGGTGCATCACCAATCAAGGCTTTGTACGTTAAGAGAAGAATTTTAAAAGTGATTCTTGATTTTACTGGGAGCCAGTGCAGAGCAGCTAGTGCAGGAGTGATGTGATCTCTGTTCTTAGTTTTAGTGAGAACACGAGCTGCAGCATTCTGGATCAACTGGAGGGACCTAAGAGATTTATTAGAGCAGCCTGATAATAAGGAGTTGCAGTAATCCAGTCTCGAAGTAACGAACGCGTGAACCAATTTTTCTGCATCTTTTTGAGACACGATGTGCCTGATTTTTGAAATATTACGTAGATGAAAGAATGCAGTCCTTGAGATTTGCTTTACGTGGGAGTTAAAGGACAAGTCCCGATCAAAGATAACGCCAAGATTCTTTACAGTGGTGTTGGATGCTAGGGCAATGCCGTCTTCAGAACTGTTAGTACTAGTTGAGCTTCAGGCTTCATTCACCTCTTCTGCCAGATTGAATGAAGTCGTTTTTTTAAGTTTCTTTCTCTAGGAACATTGTGTTGGTGTTATGATTTGGAGTGTTTCCTGTTTTGTTTTGAAGTCCCTGTCTTGTTTCCTGTTTCCCTGCGCTTCCTTCCCTGTGCTTGTCTGTATTCGTTCCTGATTGTCCCCAGCCACGCCCTGATCGTTTCCACCTGTGTCTCCACCTGTCTCGTTTCCCCAGTGTATTTAGCTTGTGTCTTTCTGCTTGTTCTTGGTCTGGTCGTTTTTGTTCCTGTCCGGTTCTTGTCCCTGTTCCTGTTGCCAGACTGTGGTTCTGCTTAGTGAACAATTAAAAGAAACCTTTTTATTTTTGAAAGAAAGACTCTGCCTGCTGCGTTTGGGTCCAAACCTTGCTGCCTCACGACAGTTGGTGCGTATTCACAATGTTATCCAAGTGGCTCACAACACATAAAGGTAATTATAATAGGATGATATAGTCTTTCTTTAACAGGCTGATGGAAAACATGTTTTGTGTCACTGCCAGCAAAATATTCTGAGATAAAATTGTCATGGAAAATTTAAACAGACCCGACACACAGAAACATGAAGGTGCCATCTGGAACCGAAAATGGTTCTTCAGAGTGATGCCAGAGAAGAATGTTTGGTTCCACAGAGAACCTCCATTCCTTAAATAGTTCTTCAAAGAACCTATAAAGGTGTCTCAAAGAACCTTAAAAAATGGTTCATTAAGGCACCATTTCTGGTTCCACAAAGAACCTTTCAAACCAGGGTTCTTGAGAGAACCATTTCCTTAAATAGTTCTTCAAAGAACCTATAAAGGTACCTCAAATAACATTTAAAAATGGTTCTTTAAGGCACCATTTCTGGTTCCACAAAGAACCTTTCAAACCAGGGTTCTCCAGAGAACCATTTCCTGAAAGAGTTCTTCAAAGAACCTATAAAGGTGCCTCAAATAACATTTAAAGAAATTGTTCTTTTATGCACCATTTCTGGTTCCACAAAGAAACCAGGGTTCTTTAAAGAACCATTTCCATGAAGAGTTCTTCAAAGAACCTATAAAGATGTCTCAAAGAACCTTCAAAAAATGGTTCTTTAGGGCACCATTTCTGGTTCCACAAAGAAACCTGGGTTCTTTAAAGAACCATTTCCATGAAGAGTTCTTCATAGAACCTATAAAGGCGTCTCAAAGAACCTTCAAAAAATGGTTCTTTAGGGCACCATTTCTGTATCCACATAGAACCTTTCAAACCAGGGTTCTTTAGAGAAACATTTCCTTGAAGAGTTCTTCACAGAACCCATAAAGGTGCCTCAAATGATTTTGACACTTCAACCCGGGAGGGAAAGTTACCTGGCCTTTCGTCGGGGGCGTTTGTAGGATTCAAAGAAAGAGACGTTACTTGGCAGAGTGAGAAAGCCAGCCAGTACAGCAGCCTCCCCCAGGTCCTAGTGCCCTGTTATTTTATCGTTAAGTTTGATGATCGGCTTTTGGATTGTAATTTGAAGGACGAGAAAACATACAAAACAAAACACACAACATATGTAGCATGTTAGAGTTATAAATAACGTGTCCATGTGAGGAACAATAGTTTAATTAAACAACATCACACAATATTTAGGGGGGCTGAACAACATTTTAGGGGCTGTAGCCCCCCTAAAATAGGCCGAACGACACCCCTGCCTTTCGCGTCCTTCGTCTCCCTCTCTTTGATTCCAGGATAATAGACTGATATGTGTGTGTGTGCGGAGGCTGTTGGTGTTTCTCAGGGTGTAGCCGCGTGTTGATGCGTCTCACTGGCTGCTGCATTGCAGAGGAAGCAACATTGATCTGATCAGAGAGCCGCAGTGACTCGGAGGAACGGAGCGGCCGACAGTAAAGGCCCAAAGGCCGTCGGACGATATGTAACCCGACGGGAAGGAAACCGGCACGCTGTGGGTGATAGTTTGGTTTTCACATTCATACGTGTTCTGAGAAATTGAAAATGCGTAAGGTTATGTTTTGATCGCCGTGTATTTATTTATTTGTATGCGTGTTACTCGCATAACTCAAAAGGTATTAAACCGAATCGCATGAAATTTGGTGGGATGATTGGTTATTATCCGGGGACCATTTGATTAGATTTTGGGACCGATCAGATCAAAGGTCAAGGTCATGAAAAGGTCAAAATCTTCTTTTTACCATAGCACGGTCAATTTGTATCCAATTGGCATGCAACTAAGACCAAAATGTTCATAATTCAATGCCAAATCGTGTGATATGTGAAGGTATGCGCTCTACCGAGTGCCCATTCTAGTTTAACCTGTTTTTGTTTTAACAAAAAATAATAATCCTGTCAGCATTTTGTTTTGAGAAGTGCTGACAGGATATTTTCTTCCTTTTTTTAATTAAAACAAGTAAATTATAATTATTAATTTTTTTGCCATAGATCACAGGTGTCAAACACGAGGCCCGCGGGCCGAATTTGGCCCACCACATAATTGTATGCGGCCCCTGACGGCTTGAAAAACATACGACCGATTTCTCTTTAAAACAATTGAAGAAAAATATCCTGTGCTTTTATTTTGAAGGTTTCCAATTAAATGGAGTTCTTTTATAATATTAGAGGAATTTTCTTATGTACAATATTTCTACACCCAAATTAACAATAATCAAATGCAAAGAGTTATTTAACACTATGTTCAAGTAGTTTATATATTTACTGTATATGTTTTAGTTACAACCGGCCCTTTAAGAGGGCGGCCATGATGCTGATGTGGCCCACTTGAGATGGACTACAACAATATTAACCGATTTCAACAAGAGACTCATTTTGAAAGATGTTTTTTTGTAATGTTACTGGTGCTCGTTCCTTCCTTTACACTATTGCAAGCAACTGAAGACATAGTTGACATTCCTCACTCTGCAAAGATGCATTTTAAAGTTTAATTTGAGTTCTTATACATTTTTTATCGATCTTAATTTTTTTTAATTCCAGAGACTTTTGTGCACAATTCTTTGTTTTATTACTTTCGACCGTATCCCTCTGCATCCTCGAGGCAACAGATACCTTAAATATTTAGTTATGTGGAGATAAAAGATCTGAAACTTTTCTTATGTTAGAAATATAAATCAATGCAGAAACACGAGGGAGTCTTTCACCTGGAGACCACGTGGGTCATTCTCTCTTCAGATTATCTTTATTATGTATGGATATGTGTGTGTGTGTGTGTGTGTGTGTGTGTGTGTGTGTGTGTTCCCACGAGGTTACGCCAGATAGACGAGGACACACAGGGGTGTTTGTGACTGTGTGAAGGGCAGTTCATGGCCCCTCCATGCGACCCCCCAAGGCCCCCCCCTCCATGCCCCCCCCCCCCCATGGCCCTGTAGCCTCTCTGTCCTTCATGTATTTTAATCCATCATCGCTCCTCTCTCCGTCATGTTCACTGCCTCACTGAGTTCAACTCTCGCAAAATCTTACTCCATCCTCCCCCTCTCCCTCCCTCTCATAGTGTTTCTCTCTCCATCCCTCCCTCCCTCCCTCACTCACTCACACATAGTGTTTCTCTCTCTCTCCCTCACTCTCATCGTTTATCTCTTTCTCTCTCTCTCTTCCGGCCGTTCTTCTCAACCATCTTGTTGACGTGTTGTTTCTCATCTCGATGTTTTCACAGCTGATTTTCTGCATCTGTATCTCTCTCTGATTCTCACTGTTCTCAATGTCTCTCTCTCCCTCTCTCTGGTTCTCTGTGACCTCGACCCGCAGCAGACGGCAGGCGGCCTCAGAGTGTGGAATGGAGAGACTTTAAGATCTGAAGGTCTCACAAAGAGAGCGTTCCAACCCCACACAGAGTAACCAAAGGCCTCGAAGCTTGAGACCTCCCTTCATTATTAATCCTCCCTCTTCCCCTCTTCTCCTCTTCCCCTCTTCCTCTCACCCCGTGTCACTAACACTATCTGACTACTTTCTTTTGGGCTTTCTTCTTCTCTGGTCAATTCTCAAAATAAAAATAAAAAAATCCTCTGATGTCACAGGATATCTAAAACATCGTGATTAAATGTAATATCGTTGTAAATCATCGACATATAATTCCAGTCATTTCTCTAGAAGAAAATGTAAAATATTGCCTGATCCCAGCTTCTCAAGTATGATTTCTAGTTTCAAGTTTCAAGTTTCAAGTTTTTATTGTCACATCCCCTTTTATACAAGTATAATCGGTTTGTGAAATTCTTATGTGCAAAACACCCGACAGCAGTAGCAGACTAAAAAAAGAATAAGAATGAGAATAAACTATACAATATCCACACAAAAAAAAGAAGAAAGTATTAACAATATATATATAAAACAATGTAATAGAATATACATCATGACAATGTATATATATAAAACAATGTAATAAAATATACACTTTTTTGAGACAATATATATATATATATGTATATACATACAATATATATATACAATATATATATATATAAAACAGTGTAATAAAATATACACCATGGCCATAGATATTCACAGAATATGTTCTGGTGTATAGTGTTAATGAGGGTCTCAGTCCTTGTTCAGCAGCCTGATGGCCTGACTGAAGAAGCTGTCCCTCAGTCTGTTTGTGCGGCACTTGATACTGCGGTATCGCCTGCCTGACGGTAGAAGGGTGAACAGTTTGTGGCCGGGGTGGTTATTGTCTTTCATCATCCGTTTGGCCCTGGCCACGCACCGCTTGGTGTATATGTCCAGGATGGAGGCAAGCTCACCTCCAACGATGTACTGTGCCGACCGCACCACCCTCTGTAGTGCCCTACGCTCCAGGGCGGTGCAGTTCCCGTACCAGACGGTGATGCAACCTGTCAGAACACTCTCGATGGTACTGGTGTAGAATGTTCTGAGGATGCGGGGGGCCATGTTGAATTTCCTCAGTCGCCTAAGGAAATACAGGCGTTGTTGGGCCCTTTTCACCACGTGAGTGGTGTGCGTGGTCCATGTGAGGTCCTCGGAGATGTGCACGCCGAGGAACTTGAAGCTGCTGACCCTCTCTACTGCAACTCCGTCTATGGAGATGGTGGTGTGCTCTCCTCTCCGCTTCCTGTAGTCCACGATCAGCTCCTTGGTCTTCTTGACGTTGAGGACGAGGCTGTTCTCCTGGCACCACTGTACCAGTGATCCAACCTCCTATGATACAACCTTTGTCATGATGTACTATGATTAGTAAATAAACTGAATATCTTTGGGTTTTAAAACAGGAACAAAATTATCTACTTAACAATATCCTGTAAATTGAACATTTTAATATATGAAATGCATATATTCTATGAGCAACAACATTCAATTCAGTTTATTTGTATAGCCCAATTTCACAAATTACAAATTTGTCTCGGAGTGCTTTACAATCTGTACACATAGACATCCCTGCCCCAAAACCTCACATCGGACCAGGAAAAACTCCCAAATAACCCTTCAGGGGGAAAAAAAGGGAAGAAACCTGGAGGAGAGCAACAGAGGAGGATCCCTCTCCAGGATGGACAGATGCAATAGATGTAATGTGTACAGAAGGACAGATTTAGAGTTAAAATACATTCAATGAATATGACAGTGTATGAATAGTTCATAGTAGGCATATTCCACGATGGAGACCTCCACGATCCATCAGGCAGATGGCGGTGGGGAGGAGGGAGTCTCAACAGTGGGCGGAGTCTCAACAGGACAGTGGCGCAGTCATGAGCAGGAATTCCACGACCCAGACGATCCATCAGGCAGATAGGATCTATGCCGTCTCATAGGGTCCGATGACCCCATGAGACGTGAAGTCAAAAGGACTCCGGGGAGAAAGCAGAGTTAGTAACATGTGATTGAGAGATGAACATTCATTATGTCATTGGGCTGAAGGCAGGAACACCAGTACATAGATACAACTAGAGGAAGATGAACTGATCCCTTCTTCTTCTTGTGTCCTTCAAACTTTATCTTTTCTTCTTCTTTTTTGGTCATCAACCATTCTTAGTTATTTTCTTCCCATTTTTGTCTTTATAGATTTTCTTCTTATCTTGTCTTTCTTGTTTTCCCTCTTTTCTTTAATCCTCTTAATTGTAATAATGTGTTATTCCTCAGGTCCTTTCCATCCATGTATTACCACATTATCGTCTCCACCTCCACCCTCTGTATCACCCCCATCTCCTCCATCCATCCATCGACACACGATCACCTTTTTTTCAAGAAATTCATGAAAATTATACTGTGCTTTTATTTTGAAGGTTTCAAATTAAAAGGATTTATGCTGTAATATTAGACTACTTTTTTATGTCCAATATTTCTACACTTGAATAAACAATAATTAAATGCAAAGAGAGTTATTTAACGATACTTTCGGGAGTTTATACGTTTATATACTTGTTACACCGGCCCTTTAAGAGGGCGGCCATGATAAATTTGACGCCCCTGATCGACATGGTGCAAAGGGTGATGGAGAGAAAGTACAGGGGGAGAGGAGTGGAGGACGATGGAGGATAAGACGGTGTTGATTTGTTCCCGTGGCGATGGATGAATATAGACCGAGGCATTAAGAAACTCTCCTTCATTCTTAAATCTGACACAATAAGCAGCGCCTGCATAAAAGTGCAGTTAACAAATATTCCTCCTGACAAAAATATGGAAAATAAATCCTGATAAACACACATGACAAATATTCTGCTCCAGCAAGTAGAGCTCCATCAGCCTCCCGGCTATTGCCCGTCTTTGCTTAGCGTTGTCAGTATTTGTTGTATTTTATTATCTAAACCGCAGATACACTCACAAAGGAATAAACACAGATTCTGATTTGATAAAAGAAAGGTTTCCTGAGGAAGAAATGAACAATGTTTTGCAAGGTAAAAAGTCAGCGGGGTTTATGCTACGTTCAAACCAAAAGCGACGAGATTTTTCCGCGCGAAGTCGAGGTTCAGACGCGTGTGGTTGCTATAGACGCCACATTTTTCCGGGTGGCGCGTTTTGGGCGTTTTGGCCGACGCGATGTTCACCCCTCGTTGAAATATTTCAACTTTGAGGCGATAATTTCGCAACTCGGGCCAATCAGCTCTCGAGTTGCTCCGCGCGTTTCGCCGCTGTTGAATCAGAACAAGATGGAGGACCAACGTATCGTTGCGGATAATACCTCTTATGAGTACCGGAATCATAGATAATATAACAGGCACGGATGAAGTTATGTATAAATATATAATATATATCTATATATTATATATATGATGTAATGTTAAGAACCCAAACTCGAGGGCGTTAGATGTTCCGCTCTCGTAGCGCTGGAAGCGAAACTAGTATAAAGCTAAACTAGTCGTTAGCTCTTTCGTGGTGGATGAAGGAAATAATAATAATAATAATAATAATAATAAATGTATTCATATAGCACCTTTAAAAACAAAGTGCTCTACAGAGGCAAGGCAAAAACAAATACAATAGTAAGAAACCAATACAAATTAAAAAATAAAATAAAAAATAAAAAACAGACAAACTAAATTAGAAATTAACCAAAAGATTTGCATAAAAGGACAAGATCACTTAAAAGCTGTCTTATAAAAAATTATAGAAATGATAAAGTTTTTTATTACAGACTGTCTTCTAGACCTTTTCCTGTTTTGCATTTTTCTTCCAAGAATCTTTGTTTTCTATCGTTCTATCCCGACCTTCTGTCCTCGTCTACATCCCTGAGGTTGTATTGAACCTTCTTAACCCCTTCGTCCCAAATCCCTTTTAGAACTGCTCAGTCCTTTCATTAAGATCATTCTTCCTTCTATCCTGATGCAGTCTTTTTATAATGTTCTACATTCTTACTCTTCTCGTTCTCTAGAACTCTGACGCTGTTGATCTGAGATGTGGAGAACGTCACCACCAGGGAGAGAACTGGTGAGAACTGAAGAAGAAGAAGAAGAAGAGAAAAAAAGCCCTAAAGATCCTTTCCCCATATCTCTTGTTTACGAGTACCCATCACTTTGTTTCCATTGAGTATAATTGAGTAAAAGACCTATACTGTCTGCTTTACTATTAACTACCAATGTCTGGAGTGGATGTGTCAAGGAACCGGTGTGTTGCTGCTACAGGATCCAGCTTTCAGTATGATAATCATAAATCACGTTTCTCATGGAAACGACACACACTGAATGCTGGATTTTCCATTTCTGAAACGTGTATCTGTAAAATCAGATCCAATGGGAGCAAAGATATATGCGGATGCGTACGAAAATATAGACAGGAAGAAAATATAAATGAACTTCTCATCATCAACATTCTGATACCAAGTGGATCATATTAACAGACAGACAGTAAAGAAGTTGGATGCATAGAAAATCATACGGATATACAATTTGATAGACTTGCACAAACAGAAAGGAAATAATATGACGCGTGATTGTTTTTGGCTACGAAGATGTGTTACGCAATCGAATGACAATGGCTCCTTGTTCCGGAACGTGAGGGTCTCTGAAAATGGCGGACTCAAAAGTAGCACTACTCCATTCATCCATGTGGACATGTGGACTGATCCAAGTCCGCTACACTGAACTGAGCTGAGCCGGTCCCGGAGCTGCATCTGGATCTCAAACCCTTGACTGGACCCTGTTATCTCTCAATCAGAGAAGTCTGATTCTGGGATTCTGAGCTGGACAAAAAACCTGGAACGCAGACAAGCCTCAACTGGAATACACTGCTTAAGGATTCAGACTGTGATCCGATGCAGACTAAACCGGACTAGACTGGACTAGATGAGCCTGTTATTGGTCTTGTCTGTTTTCCCGTTGGATAGGGAGTGCCGAGGACCTTCTGGACCTCTCTAACGTCTCCTCAGGCCCACTTATACAGGTGAGTAATCTGCTGATTAGCCCATTTAACCTACAAGCAGACACATCTGGACTTCTCTCACCCAAAGATCTGGTCTCATTAATTAGTCTGAAAAATGGTAACCCCAACCGGCAGTCATCTTGGCCTTCCACCAATTGTGGGTCCTGCCCCCATAGTTAAAGACACACTTACACTTTGTACCTGTCATCCTTTCTGCTGCGAGCGCTCAGTAACCTAACAAGGGCATCAAGGGCTTTAACGAGCGACATCTAATTGGCTAGACAATTACCTAGCTAACGATCGGTTTTCGTTACCTCTCAGCTGGCAGGTCGTAGGAAAGGCATTCGTCTCTCCTCTAGTGCGTAGAGTCACTCCTTCTCTCATGCTGCACTTTTCCCCCTCTCAATCAGATCCCTCTTGTTTTTTCCTCCCGCCTGAGGCAAGAGATCAAATACTGCTGGAGAATATGATACGCCGGCTGGGTGGGATGTACGGTTATGAGCTAACGCCAGAGCCTCTGGGATGGACTGTGGGGGGGGTGGGGAGGGGTCAGCGATATCACATTGGTCACGGACAGAGGTCGATGTCTGCCACTTCCCAGGCTGGGGAGGTTTTCACTGTCAGCTTTTTTTTTTTTTTTTTTAAAGAAAGAAATAGAAATGTAATATTTATTAATCCTTGTGGGGGGAATTCTTCTCTGCGTTTGATCCATCCTCAGGTATAAAGGAGCAACTGGGGGTTCAGTGCCTTGCTCAAGGACACTTACAAATGCAAATTATGTTAAACATGAGACATTTAAGAGAGGTAGTCCATAGCATCATCTGTAGTCAAACGTTATACATCTCGGAAACCGGAAAAAAACAACTAAATCCTTATTTTATTGTCATATTGTATATAGTTAAATACATATATGAAATGTATTCTCTGCATTCGACCCATCCTTAGTCATGAAGGGCGTGGGCTGCAGTGAAGCAAGGGGAGCAACTGGGGGTTTAGTGCCTTGCTCAAGGACACTTCGACATGTTAGATATTTACGAGAGGTAATCAATAGCATCATCTGTAGTCAAATGTTAAACATCTCGCTATATTTTAACCGTTTTATTCTCCAGACAAAGTATGAAGTATCCCAAGATAATGTAGCCGTAAACAAAAGCAGCACCAGTAATTGAATAGTGCCCTTTAATCATTCTTTGCCCTTTTATTTCACGGCTACGATATTCACCTAAGTATATGTAGTAATCTTCTTCTTTTTTTAAATATGCATTTAAATTACCATTGCATTTAAATATCAACAATACATCTCATCAGGCACGGATGTTTCCTTTCTGTGTTAACAAACAACAGTTTACTCAGTTCATCGAAATAAATTGTGCAGTGGTGCTAAAAGTATATTTTATGGATTTTCTATGCAGATTATATTCTTTTACTTGATAATTTCAAGTTAATTTAAGTCTGACACCCATGAATACACATAAACTGTAAGTGTTTTATGCTTCTTTTTTTTATGGCAATTGTATTTAGATATTTTAAGCTCATTCAGTATTTTCTGTTGTTTGAAATACAAATGTTATTTTCTCCTTTTGTGATCACAATATGTTGCACGGACAGTATTGACAACTATCTCCATTTTCAAAATGACACAATCACGTTTTTCCATTGTTTGTTCGGTGACAATGATTAACTCCAACCTGCTCTGTGGACCAGTTAAACAGACACCAGTACGAGTGGACGTACATTACACCTATTTTTCCGTCCTCTGCAGAAAGCATGGACCGTATGATTATACATGTCAGACAGCAGAAGCTGTTTACACCACAAACAATGCCTCTCTGTGGTTGCTGAGCCATCTTGTCCTTTTCTTACTCACACACACACACACACACACACACCAGCACAAACTAAAAGCATGGCATAAAAATAGAATACCTCTGTGAGTACATTTCCGAAAGTGCCTTCCGTTGGGCTTCAAAGTGAGGGAGAATACCCGTCCGTCATCTATCTTCATCTCTTTTGCTGTTTTTGTTTTCATTAACCTTAATATATTGGATAGATTGAATGCTGCAGTTCTCATTTGAAGCCAAGTGAAAAAGCTTATTGGTTGGTGGAGATATAGTATGATGGAAGAAATATATTTGACCCTGTATTGATTGACAATATCCAATGCTGAGTGTGTTCCGCCAAAGGGGGAGGATGGCATTGGGAGAACACGTAGAAAGTACATTAGATTTTTTTGTGGTCATTTCATTACAACTATTTTAGAAAGTGTCAAATATTGAACAATGAGGGACTGTAAAACCCTTTTTCTTGGCATCCACTTAGCTTTCTATCCCTAAAAACAATGATTATGGTAATTGCGTTGAGGCTAAATTGTGTCTTCAACAATATCTGTTATGTTGACTTACAAGAGTGTCTCCCTCGAATACGTTGTTATGAACGTACCTATAGAGCGTATTCACGTGACGTCAGAATCTCAATCGCGCCATCTTGGGGTCCACTTATTAAATGTCAGAAGAAGTTGACCTGGCTATCGTGTCCGCTGTTTGATTATGCGAGAGTCCAGCAACCTCATGTCCTTCTGCATTACCAAAGAAAGATTTCAGCAGTTGGAATTGAATATTCGCAACGCTTTTTTACCTGATTTTACTCGCTCAACACTTTGTGGTTAATTCGCTAGTTACCCCTAGTTACCAGCACATAGCCCGGTCACATTCCTGTAAAACAGTTTTCATTTCCGCTATCGACCATGGGACATTAACAAATATTTCTGCGTTATACTTGTTGTGGAAATACCACAAATGTCGGAACATCAAGCGCCCCGTGTCTGGGTTCATATATGATCCGTCGTCTCACAGCTCCGCCTCCAGGACGAGTGTCTGATGAAGCCGCTTCCAGCTCCTTCAGGACCAGCAGTGACTGTTTGGCCGTGCTGAGTGCTGTTCCCATGGAGCCAGTGTTTTATTTGACATGAATCACAGAGTAAAGGCAGACATCGCCCGACGGAGTTGCCATGTTCATGGCTTCCTCCCAAGTTTCCATCCACAGTTCCTTTTGCACAAGTGAAACATTGATTTTCGCTCGGCGAAAAAGCAAAAAGATATTATTGACGAGAGTGTATCAATGGAAACGTGCCCACAACCCGATGTGTCAACAGAAACACATGAGAACAGTCCTAACGCTCAGACGCCGAGTGAAGCCGGAGTAGATGCATGACAAGTTGAAGTAATAGCCTGTCTTGTTGAGCTGATAAACCCATATTCTGAATCATTAGTCCCACATCCAACAATGAGGCACAGAACCACAATCACAAGGCACACCGCTTTGAACTGAAATGGTGTCTCCTTCAGGATATAATGGTCATTTCTAAAGAAGAGCGGCATAAAATAAAGCAAAACAATGCCGTGCATGGACCCCAACATGGCCGCCAAAGGTTGTTGTGGTCACGTGAGTAAATACGCTCTATTGCCTCGCATGGCTATCAACATGTGGACGGCTTAGCCAGGGGCTCGCGGCTAATGGTGCTAAAAGCGCTAACTAGTGCTCACAATAGCAGCAGAGTTTATAATGTTAAACTGAGGGGGAACCAGAGGATGGGCGCTTCACTTCCTGGATTAATCAGAGACTATAAGTGGATATGGGTTTGAAGCTTCAAGTTCGTCATTTCGGCTAGCGCCATCTTGGATTCTGGCCCTCGACATGAAGTGATCATATTTGGACTTCCGAGTCGTGGCGCGGTAGTAGAGACGCCTAATCCGACTCTAGTAGAGACCTGTAAATCACGAGGTGACCACATCCTTAAGCATACCCTGCTTTATTGTCAATATCACTCCAAATGTGCTCTTGATTTACAAAATGGATATTGTACAATACCGAAGAAGACTTGAAACCAGCAGTTGTTTCGACAATGTTTACTGGATCAATGTTTACTGTATCAAGTGAGAAGTAGGGTTCTTTTCTCATAGACTTCGATACAATCGAACTGCTTTCTGCAACTAGCAGAGCCATTCCCTGGTGTCCATTATAGAGAATGCTCATTTAAGGTACTTTAGCATTTCAGAAGAGCAGTTTTTGGGATATAAGCGTTCACCGCTGTGTGAGAAACCATTAGCTAACCAGTGTGGCACGCGCAGACATTAACATGCACGAGAAGACACCGCAGGCAAATTGATGTAATATGAATGTGTTATTGAATAGAGACTCTAGAACACGGAGAGAGAGACAGCATACTTCACAAAAATGTCGAGTATTCCTTTTTTTTCTTTTATGCAACAGAACGGCGACATTTCGATGTCTCACAAAGATGGAACGAGTAATCACTGAACTGACAATGTGAACCAGACACGTGTTTTATGTCTTCGTTACACGGTATTCGTCAGAAAGGCAATATGGGGCTTTTTCTTTTTCACTTAATGTGACAGCTGCCATACATAGTCATTTTGCATGCAGGAAATTCACGAATTTAATGGAGAGGAGATGGATTGTGGGCTCTTCTATTACTTCAAGTTTATTAAGCAGCGTGTCACATCTGGTAGCTGATGCGGTGGTGACGAAGCTGAACGTGAACATGCATACATTTGCTGCATTCATGCAGAATTATCTGACATCTCTCTCTAACACGCGCATGTACACCTAGATATCTCAAAATGACCCCGGGTTCTTCGACACGTCCTGCGTTCATTTCACACACTTTCATGCCGCTTGAGTGAGAAGCAAACATAATGAGAAAAAGGGGAAGAACACACAGGCAAGAGGATGGATCTCAACCCTGCAGTGGCTTTGTTGTTCCAGCCAGCAGAGAACCCTGAAAAGACGCCTGACACGGCCGACAGATACAACCTCATGAATCGACAAGGCATTGACCCGAGATACCGTTGTGCATGAAGCCCACGAGACCGACACCTCGTGTAGAGTGTGGGAGGGTCTCTTCATGTCTATCTAGAGTCTTGGGAAATCCACTCACGCCAGTCAACTCTTGGATGGGGCTTCACCAGCAACACTTCCCCCTTCACCAAGCAAACACATAGCTGTTGTGTCTGATGGGCGGTCATTCGTCCTTGACCTGAAGGAACTCTTTAAGTGTTTGCAAACTGTATCCCTGCTATGGCCGCCAACAACAAGCACCCAGGGTGCACCGACAGGGCAGTTGGTTTACATCCGCTTTCAGCTCAGGGTAGTGCAAGCAGAAGATCCATCTAAGACAATCGTGCTCAACCTTATTTCAGTGATGTACCCCCTGTTGAAATATGTTTTCAGCCAAGTACCCCCTGATATAAACTTCCGGCTCAAGACAGCAGAATAATCATTCGTTGGCACTGAGAACCTGGGAGGCCGTTGAGGGCGTGGTGATATATTTATAGCCATTTAAAACATTAAGATGGATGTCATTTAGAAATGCACAGACTCGTAAAAGTAAAATTACATTTTAGGGTGATGACGTTTAAGGTGAGGTTGGGTTGGGTTTAGCCTAGGATCATGGGGAGGATTCGGTGTGTGTGTGTGTGTAACTACTGGAAAGCGTGGTCCCAATGAATGGGTAAAATATGTTTGGACCCCGCAAAGGAGGAAAACGAGGATGTGTGTATCTCGTTGTCAGTATTGAGAGCGAGTACGTATAGCAGCTGTGGCTGCAGAAAGTAAAGCTATAATAGGATATTACTGATGGCTGTGTATATATATATATATACAGAAAATTATCCAGCATTTTTTTTATGTCTTCACTGTTTAAAAAAAAATATTGATTATAATTTAAAGAAAATCAGAAATGTCACTTTAAAAAAAAAAAATCAGACGAATTGGTAAAATATGTTAAAAATTTATTATTTCAAAGTGCAGTAAAGCACATTAAAGGTTACCTACCAGTGTGATTTTTTAAAAACAGTTTTTAATGGATTTTAATTTGTAATGTCTTTTTATTTTTTATCTCGACCTGGAGTGCCTTCACGTACCCCCATTTGAGAACCACTGGTCTGAGAGGACAATGCTTTTAGAGGGAAGCACTCCGGAGGCTGTTCCCATTACCTCTGGCTGTCTCCTTCGCTGCGTCACATCAGCGCCGGCCTCGGCTCCAACGATCCATTCGCCTCTCCGCCCACGTTTCAATTGTTCTGGAGTTTCGGCCGTGTCAGCGTTTCCATGAGATCCGAAGTCGATTAACCGTGAGCTCTTCAGAAACCTTTGGGTGGAGTCACAGAGACAACATAGTATATAAGGGATAATGTGAGAATAAAAAAAAGATTATAGCCTACAAAGGGAGAGAAATACCAGAGGAGCTGGGCTCTGTGAGATCATTAATTATGTGAACACATTATGCTAGTTCAGTGTAGACTCACATGGTGGTCTGGTATGTTCAGATGTGTTGGCTTATTAAATTGAACTCTTGTGCTGCGTTCACACCAAACACGTTGCGAATATTCAAATTACTTACTCGACTATTCGTGGCTTTTCGCATTCACACCTGAGAGGGGGCGGGGCTTAGATGGGGCGGGGCTTATCTCTGTGGCTTTACTCCATGGAAACAGTGATCATTTCCTTCATCCACCATGAAGAACTAACCACTAGTTCTGCTTCATACTTGTTGAGGACGTCCCACAAATGTCTACACATGTAACGCACTCGTGTTTGGGTTCAAAATATTGATATCATATTTATATAAGTCAGACGTAGTTGGTGAAAGTCACCGAGCTATGTGAGCCTACGTGTGATGTTATGTATAAATATATATATACATATATATTTATGTATTTCAAATATTATTATTATTATTAATATTAAATAATATATTTACATACATATATATATATAGTTAATATATTATTATGAAATAATATTCTTATATATTTAATACATATATATATACAGTGCATATATATGCATACGTATACATATATAAATGTAATATATTATTATTAATATTAAATAATATGTTTACATATTTTATATATATATATAATTATTATAGTATTATTATTAAATAATTATAGATTTAATACATATATATATTCACCAACGCCGGAGCATCACAACGCTGATTAGCTTTCGCAACCTGACGTCGGGCGATGTTTTAGCCAAAGTTTAAATATTTCAACTTGAGGCGAATGAGGAACATTTTTCGTGCGACGCAATTTGTGTCAATCGCAACCACTCGCGTTTGTACATTGATTTTGAAAGGGATCTACTCCCGCGAAAGATTCTCAACGCTTTTATTGTGAACGCAGCATTAAGGGTGAAGAGCAAAATAAAAGACATGGGCTGCACAAGATAAGCGGCTTTACGAATACGATTTTATATAAAATAAAACAAGGCTATGTTATGTGAAGGCTATATGAGCGAAGGAGAAATAGAAAAAGAAGAGTGGGATATGTGGAGGATCGCTCGAGTGTGTACCGAGCTCCAGCTGTATTGCGCAGCTTCGGTTCCTCAGAGAGAAAACACAGGAGTATGAATAATAGATGACGCATACACACAATGCGTCTATATTTCCGACCGTGTTTATATTCCGTGACTCCTTATCCCCTCTTTTTTAAACAAAATCTCGACTCAGCGGGGAAGACGAAGCCATCGTCTTGACACGCCGACGTGGACTCAGGGAGTCAAAAAGATAAATGTCCGGGGGTGGAAGGATGCCGTGCCATTTTTTTTTAATGATAATTTACAGGGCAAAGTGTTGATAGTTCAGCACGAATGAGTGAGAGCCTGAATTATTCAGTGGATAGATTCATGTGTCAGTCCCACTAGAAAAGGAGTTGACATTTTCTGCCAGTTGCCCATCCAGGGAAAAAAAAGCATCTGAAGGGCTGTGAATGCTAAACTACCATGAAATAAATGCTTTCTGGGCACTTAGATGTGAGTGCCCTTGGGATTTGTCTTTTGCAAACAGATCTTAGTCTTAGTGTTCCAGCGTCGGCTTTTTGAAGGTCAGCAATGCAGCGACGCTTTTTAAAAGCACCGCTGTCAATGCCTCGTCAATCAAAGTCACCGGCACCGTTATCCCATCAGAGAATCAGATATATTTTAGAATTTTAATGTTAAATGTGATGATTTTACTCCCTATTTTGGAATATTACCTCAGTGTAATGCTTTTTTACACTTATCACTTACATGATGACACGGTGCTCAATGAATGTCGGGACTACAGTTGAAAATATGGCCTCTTGGCTAATTTACAGACATGTTGTTATTATTGTGCACTGTGCCTTATCAAATAAAGCAAAGAAAAATATGTGTGGGTGGTTGTCTTTGGCTGGAATCTTATATTTTTGTCCTCACTGCGACACTGAAATTGATATAAACTTCCGGCTCAAGACAGCAGAATAATCATTCGTTGGCACTGAGAACCTGGAAGGCCGTTGAGGGCGTGGCGGTATATTTATAGCCATTTAAAACATTAAGATGGATGACATTTAGAAATGCACAGACTCGTAAAAGTATAATTACATTTTAGGGTGATGACATTTACGGTGAGGGTAAGGTTGGGTTTAGCCTAGGATCAGGGCGAGGATTCGGTGTGTGTGTGTGTGTGTGTAACTACTGGAAAGCGTGGTCCCAATGAATGGGTAAAATAAGTTACTAAAGAGGGAACCAAGTGTGTCTGTGTGTGTGTGTGTGTGTGTGTGTGTGTGTGTGTATAACCACTGGAAAGGGCGGTCCCCACAAATGGGTAAAATATGTTTGGGCCCCACAAAGGAGGAAAACGAGTATGTGTGTATCTGTGTGTCAGTATAGAGAGAGCGAGTACGTATAGCAGCTGTGGCTGCAGAAAGTAAAGCTATAATAGGATATTACTGATGGCTGTGTATATATATATATAAATATATATACAGAAAATTATCCAGCATTTTTTTAATGTCTTCACTGTTTAAAAAAATAATAATTATTATTATTTAAAGAAAATCAGAAATGTCACTCCAAAATTATATATTTGCCTTTTTATTTGTAAAGAAAATAATCATATTGCTATTTATATATATATATATATATAAATAGACAATTATCCAGCAAAACAGAAAGAACCTTTTAACAATTTACATATAAATGGTGGCAGCTGTATTTTGCAAAGTGACCAGTAAAGTATTCCACAGTTGAAGAGGTTCTGACTGCACTATGTTGTGTAGTTTAGAACAGGAGCTTAACAATATGTGTGTCTGATGCATACATAGAAAGTGTAGTACAGTATCTGGTATCACTGCAGTGAATTATGCACATTTACAAACATTTTTATTAGACTAAATGCATTGAGGTGTTAATTAAATAGTATGCACTGTGTTAATGTGTGTTAATCCCTTTCATAACACCACTCGAGTCTTTATGTGATCTCCATGTATTATAATGTCTTACATGTGACACATAATGTAACGACATAACCATAAATCAATGGCCGTGCAGGTTAACACATTTATTGATTACAGAGACTTCGAGTTAGCGCCTTTACATGTATCTCTCGTGAAGAACATAATGTCCTTGTGCAGGAAGGAGAGGAAATGGTAGTCATTGAAAAGGTTTAAGGTTTCAGCCTCAGAGACGCTCGTCCGATGTTAAACCGATGGATTTGTGCCAAAAAACGCTGACGCAGAGTATTTGTATTGGCAGGAAAAATAAGAAGACGGCGAGATTTGAGGCTGTTGAATTTAGAGATTGGAGTTGTTTGTTGATGTGTTTGTGTGTGTAAATTGCACAGCAGCGTTCTATTGGTTTATTGGCAGAAATAAAAGCTTTACCCAAAATAATGGTCTCTGGGGCTGTGTGAAAATATAGACAAGCTTTTATTTTGAAATACCGTGTTGAACAAAGCTTACTCAGGCTATCACATGACGGTCGGGTTGAAACGGGTTCATGGGTAAAAGATTCTAGGTCCATCTTGTGAAGAAGTTACACACATTTAGCATTTTGTCATTATATAAACTTTTTTTTAAAGTGATTAGTCTTTATTTGTGATAAACACCAGGATCTGTTAGCTTGGACCAAAAGATTTAACGCATTGCTAGAAGAAGAAAAAACACATAATGTGTAATATTTATGGTTTTTTTTGCCATATACCAAGCAGTCTGACATTAAGATGGGTTTAAACATCTTTCTTAATAATCATAAGCTGAATTTCATGCCGTTGTTGTTCACATTAATCAAGAGAGTACTTCCATGTCCCTTGTGTCAGAACAATGTCACGCACATGTTGCAGCGCATGAGGACGGTTATCAACATTTATTAACAATTAACACACCAGTCAGTTAAAATGCCTTCGATTTAGTTTTGGGCTGATTTGTTTCGTCCGGTCATTATTATTATTAACATTTAAGCATATTTACTTCCTGCCGACCGCTCCATATCGCATTAGGTTTTCTTCCCCCGAGAGGAATACTCACCATGTGACGGCTAATAATTTTAGCTCGCTCAGATTAAACTGGTAATGAGGCCGGCAGTGGGAGAGCTATTCACGGTTAACGAGGAGGTCGGACGATCGCTTTCCGTGACACGTTTCTCCCCAAAGATCCATCGTCACTTAGCGGAGTGCAGTTATTCAATTGTTCTCACGGAGGGAATCGACGTCGCGTCGCTTTCAGGTTTTTTTTATGGATTCGGGTCTCTATTTTAGAAACCCCACACGGAAAATAATGGTTCTTAAATGGTTCTTTCAAAGGTTTGGTGGTTCTACGAAGAACCATCACTTATTCAAGAACCATTTTTTCGTTTGAGAAACCGTTATCATTTCATTGAATAACTCTTTAAGGAAATGTTTTTTAAAGAACCCTGATTTGTATGGTTCTTTGTGGAACCAGAAATGGTGCCATAAAGAACCATTTTTTGAAGGTTCTTTGAGACACCTTTTTATAGGTTCCTTGAAGAACTATTTAAGGAAATGGTTCTTTAAAGAACCCTGGTTTGAAAGGTTCTTTGTGGAACCAGAAATGGTGCCTTAAAGAACCATTTTTTGAAGGTTCTTTGAGACACCTTTATAGGTTCTTTGAAGAACTCTTTAAGGAAATGGTTCTTTAAAGAACCCTGGTTTGAAAGGTTCTTTGTGGAACCAGAAATGGTGCCTTAAAGAACCATTTTTTTGAAGGTTCTTTGAGACACCTTTCTAGGTTATTTGAAGAACTCTTTAAGGAAATGGTTCTCTAAAGAACTGTGGTTTGAAAGGTTCTTTGTGGAACCAGAAATGGTGCCCTAAAGAACCATTTGTTGAAGGTTTCTTTGAGATACCTTTATAGGTTCTTTGAAGAACTCTTTAAGGAAATGGTTCTCTAAAGAACCCTGGTTTGAAAGGATCTTTGTAGAACCAGAAACGGTGCCTTGAAGAACCATTTTTGTAATGTTCTTTAAGACACTTTTATGGGCTCTTTGAAGAATTATGTAAGGAAATGGTTTGACAGGTTCTTTGCGGAACCAAAAACGGTTCTAGGCATCACTCTGAAGAACCATTTTCGGTTCCAGATGGCACCTTAGTTTTTCTGTTTCATTTGACATTCAGATAGTATCTGTTTTATTATATTATCTTATCAGTATAAGGTTGAACATAGTAACAAAATGTTCTGGGCCTTATTTAAAAGAAGAACAACACAATCACACACACCATCGTGCCCACGACACACACAGCACAGACGTTCTACTTCTAGCTGAACACATCTTTATGCCCAAGGCTGAACATATGGAATATTGCCTCCTGACTCAAAATATTGTGTGTTAATGTTCATTCTTGCATTAAAAGATGAAATAATTGTTACTTTTGTATGTTTGGAATTCTATAACTCAAAGTGTTAGCCATTAGCTATGACTTTGACACGTTTTTGACAGCGCGTATTGTTCTCCACAACAAAACATAATTTCAAAGGTTTCTCACTGTAAACGATGGTTTTAAATGCAAGCTGATTCATCTGTCTCTCTCTCTCTCTCTTGTTCCTTTTTCTTTCAGACCAAGAGATCCGGATGAAAAGTCGAGAAGGAAACAGAAAGAGAATAATAAAATAAAGTAGCGCGGTATCAGTGAGCCAAATCACGCCTATCAGCCTCCATCGGATTCACCGTCATCCCTGAATACGTTTACAGGTCCAAATCGAAATACTTAATTTAAATAAAAAATGCTGTATGACTGTATATGACTGCAACCCATGCATTATAAACATCATGGTTGTAGCCACCAGGGCCCTCTGCATATCCACATTATAACATTCACACATCTCAACAGGCCACATACATTATATATACACATATATATATGTGTATATATACACATATACAGGACTGTCTCAGAAAATTAGAATATTGTGATAAAGTTCTTTATTTTCTGTAATGCAATTAAAAAAACAAAAATGTCATGCATTCTGGATTCATTACAAATCAACTGAAATATTGCAAGCCTTTTATTCTTTTAATATTGCTGATTATGGCTTACAGCTTAAGAAAACTCTAAAATCCTATCTCATAAAATTTTAATATTTCCTCAGACCAAGTAAAAAAAAAGATTTATAACAGCTGAGTGTTTGTCAAGGCTCAGGAAACCCTTGCAGGTGTTTCGAGTTAATTAGACAATTCAAGTGATTTGTTTAATACCCTACTAGTATACTTTTTCATGATATTCTAATATTTAGAGATAGGATATTTGAGTTTTCTTAAGCTGTAAGCCATAATCAGCAATAAATCAGAATAAAAGGCTTGCAATATTTCAGTTGATTTGTAATGAATCCAGAATGCATGACATTTTTGTTTTTTTAATTGCATTACAGAAAATAAAGAACTTCATCACAATATTCTAATTTTCTGAGACAGTCCTGTATATGTGTATATATATATATGTGTATATATATGTGTATACATGTATATATATACATAAATATACATATATATTATGTATATATACACATATATGTATATATATACATATATATATTTATATATGTAAATATATATACACATATATATATATATACACATCAGACACTTGACTTCAAGCTGGTAAATGGGATATGTGGTACACGGGTGTCATATTAAATATGTGCTGTTCATATGTGTGTGTGTGTGTGTGTGTGTGTGTGTGTGTGTGCACGTTCCCCGTCACGATGGTTCCAGAAAGAGACCCTAAAACCGTTTTGACCCATTCCAGAAGAAATATGACGAATAAAAAAATAACTCCAAAAAGCTCCGTCTTCACTTTCCTTCCCTTCTCTCTGTGCTCCCATCACCTTTTTTTTCCTTCTCTTTTTTTTGGGGCTTTATATTTTGTATGTGTACATACAGCGATTTCAAAATCTTATAGTTTTGTACATGTAATTTTTATGGTGTGTGGACATTTTTGTAATAAAATAATACGAGCGGGCGACCTCGTTCGAGAACGGCGGCGTTGTCTCCTGTCTTCTTTTCTTCTTCCTGTAGAAAACAATAGCATCGACCTTTTGTAGGTAAACATTTCAGTAATTTCCAAAGAGATTAATGCATTATTTTTCACCTCTAAAAGTAAAATGTAACTCAAACATATGAATAAACTTAGATTTTAAAAGGTACTAAATTAGAAATGCGGCGTAATCCCTCCACGCGGCACTGCGCAGACAGCTTGCTGCTAATGATGCTAACAGCGCTAACGGTAACAGTATTTACCGGAGGGGGAACCAGGGGGGATGCGACACATCCAAGATATATATATTAGTGGAAACCGAGGTGTGAGCTCAGAGCAGAGCGGCAGTCACATGCAGTAAAAGACACACAGCGTAGCTTTGATAACACACACACACACACACACACACACACATCGAAGGTCGTTTTGGTTCGTCGGCTTTTTCCGCCATCTTGGATCATGGCCGTCGGCCATCTTGACTTGTTGAAGGAAGCTTCGAACGGACAGAAGGTCGTTTTTGGTTCGTCGGCTCTCATCAAGGTCGTTTTGGGCTACAGCTGTTTTCATGAAAAAATACTTTACACGACCTGTAACTGCATACAAACTAATGTAGGGATTAGCAGCTAAGAGTCAGATATTGGATCTGTGGACAGAAACGTAACCTATATGAATGAATAATGCACATTGGGAGTGTAGTTCACTCGTTGCCGAGTCAATATTACATCTTACACTGGTGTAAAAAAGGAAAAAGGATCCTCCGTTAAGGCTCAGCGATCACAGACTTCCACTTCCTTCGGACGACGGATGTTTTATCTCCACATGACCGGATCGATGCGTCACTCTGGGTCCGTTTGATTGTGAATTTTCAAAGTGAAAACAAATCAATACGGCTTCAGCTGGAAACACTGTAAAGTTTGGGGCTCACACTCCATGATACACTGAGCATGGATGCATTAATATTGTGACCGAGGTAAAGCCCTGTTTTAGATGAGCGGTGTCTTTTATAAAGGAAGGTGTATCGTTAACGCCTGAGAAAATAAATATGCTAAGTATATTTAGTTTTAGCATACTTGGCTATACTTGAATCCCAACTAATCGCAAGTTTACATAAAGTGTGTTATTTTTGGAACTTATTTTGTTCTTAATATATTTAAGTTGTGTTTATGTATTATTTAAGTACTATTTGAAGTGTATTAAGTATATTTTTTTGTGCTGAATTGGAACAACTTAAAGTATACTTAGTATAATCTAAGGTACATGACTGTATGTGCTAATATGCATGCCAATAGTTCACTTAAATTATATATTTACTGTATTTTAAGTATATTTGAAATGTATTATTAATATATATATATATTGTGCTAATAGTATAGCAAAAGTGTACATATAGCACAATATACATATAATAAAATTGTGCGAATAGTATACTTTTGGTATACTAATATACTATACTTACAGCTGCTGGTAATTCACCGTTAACTTCAATAAAGTATATTATTATATATTATAAAGAATTGTGCTGTGTTTCCACTGAAAAATACTTTAAGAATTACAGTGGAACTGCTGTTTTTATAAAACATACCGTAATGTCTTAAACGTTGTCACTTCATTTTTTACGGTAAAGATCTGGCAACCACAGCTGCCGGTAATTCACCGTATATTTCACACTTTTGTTTTACAGCGTATTCTTCCTCCCTTATTCTCTCCACCTATCACTCCCCCTGGTGTTTTCACCCTCGCTCTCTTTTCTCAAAACCAATCCCCTCATTTCTCTCTTCACTGTTTTTCCTCTCAACTTTAATACCCAATCTACTCTCCACACCTCCATCCCGGCTCCCGGGAACTCCTCCATCCTTCGGTTCTCTGCTTCTTAGTTCTCAGACCCCCCACTGTTTCGCTCTCCTCTTCCTCCTTTACTTTTATCACCACTTGTTAACTTTATATCCCTCTCTCTTTTTTCGCCTTCTCATTTTTAGTGTGCTAAAATATCTTTCCGAACAGAAAGGGAACGGCTGCTCTAACGTTACCGTAGCAACATCAAAGACAGGCAAAAAATAATAATACACAAGGATGAAGGCAACCATAGAGAACGTGGCACCTTGGGGGGGGGGGGGGGTCTCGTTTTAATAATTATCCTAATATTACGATTTGAATTCACGTTTCGGATCTTTTGAGCTCCGCAACATGCGGTGAATATAATTATTGCGGTGGAAATCAACGAGAAAACAAAGTCGAATAAACACCCCCACCAAGTCATTAACTAGCATAATGAAATAATTATGAAACAGTCACCTTGCTTTAAAGTTTTTCTTCTGAGGGCTATGAATAAAACAGAAGAGACATTTAACATCAAAACATAATCACCATGCTGCTATTACAAATAATCAGTTATGCTACCGAATTCGTTAATTAAGCCAAATTATGTAAATGTACTTTGCATCTTTCTGAATATGAAGATTCGACGTTGAGAAGTTATAGATAATTTTATTTTTGGTTATTAAGATGTAAATCTATGCAGAAAGGTTCTTCATATTTAATCAGAATATCTTTGTGCTGCATTCCTGTCATGCACTGGTCTGAAGTGATCGTCAACAATAAATACATACAGTTTGACGGTTTTAAAAAGTACCACAAAGAGCACGATAACCGTTGTGTCCTTGGTTGAATTATGAGATGGATATTACATTCTGCCACTTGTTCAATCGAAGCGTCGAGAGGCAGAAAATAACCTTTTTTTTCCGAGGCCGTAGAACTCAACACCGATTGGACGGTAAAGAAGAGAGGCAAACTTCCCTCTTTTTTTCTCCTTTCTTTTCTTCTTTTTAAAAAGAAACTCGTAGCCTTGAGTGAGAAGCCTTGACAAACCCTCGCAGGAGCAGATAAACCCTCCCTCCGGTGCGGCGGAGCGCGTCCACGGAGAAGACGGCGTGAAACACAAAAGGTGTGAGAACGAAATGATGTTTTTCCTCCGCGGAGGTCGAGCCGCGGAGCGGGAGCGGATTCTTCGTGCCACGTAGTTGACTGACTGCTTCTCGACTGACTGATTTATTTCTCAAACAGACTTCTACTTCCTGCTAACGCTGACTGGTTGTTTTGTCTTTTGGAGGTTGTTCGTATCGTCTCAGCGGGGGAGGGGGGGAATGGAAAAAGAGAGAGACAGCTGCAAGACAGACGGCCATCATCCTGAGATTTAAAGTTTAAACCGAACATGTTGTAGCCGAACAAAATATTTGCATGTGTTTAATATTCCTCACGCTACACCCGGATGTGAAGTTTTTGTTATTCACCCCTCCATAGATCAGAGTTCAATCAGGAGAACTCACTCGTTTTAATGAAAAATACATTTTCAAACAATTTTCTAGATACATTGAAAAAATATTTATAGAAATTGCATTCGTCTGACATAACAGTTATTTTCTCCTAAATTGTACTTGCATTTTGTAAGTTTTTTTTTTTCATGGGGTGATGTTGATAAATAGAGATGAGACACCTGTGCTGTTCAGGGTCATATTGACCCGCTCACTCATCAAGCCAAATGAGTCATAATGGATTCGTATTGAAAGAAAACTTTAGTTATGTTAATTAAAAATGTTAAGATACATCAATTATATTATAAAAGATAAGCTGCTCCCCGTTGCCATGTCTACGGCGGATGAATGTAACATGAGTGTAAGTCGCTTTGGATAAAAGCGTTAGCTAAACGTAATGTAATGGGTGGTGTGCTGGGGCTAACGGCTAAGAGTTAACAGCTAACGGAACTACCTGTACGCCGCTGTGACTCGGCCTCAGACAGACTGGCCCCAGGTCAGCTACTGTGCTACTGCTATTGTTAACGATGGTGACATGTAATGTAGAATATACCAACAAATAAATTAGGAGGGGTCTCTTAAACTCATCCGTGGCCCATTTAGTGCGTCTTTATATTCTCAGTTTTAAAGGCATTTTGTGAAATGTGGGAACAAATTTCAAAACGTGACAATTTCAGAATTACTTTAATAACATTAAATAAATAAATATATATATATATATATATATTTATTATGAGCGACTCAGTTTAAGACAGTGTGAATATAAATGAATTCATACGGAGGCTTCTTGCTCCCTCTCCGTCTCTCCTGTCACTCAAACTGATTCAATCCTCCATTACCAATGAAAGGATGTCTGTCATCTCATCAATCAAGACGTCGTCTCCTCTCTCTTTCAAGCACTCTGCCTCTCTCTCTCTCCCTCTCTCTCTCTCTCTCTCTTCCTGCACTATCCAGAGGCAACAAGCAACACTTAAAACTGATTTGTTGGTCTCTTTGAGAGAAGCTCGTCATGCGAGCCAGCAGGTTTCCATCCTTTTATCCACATGTGAATTTTGCAAATGACCCAGATGATCGACTACGGCAACAAGTGGTGAGTGAGAGTGTATTTTTAACACAGACTGACGTATATATAAATATATATATATATAAATATATATAATCAGGGACTTCTTGAAACACATTTTTATAGAACTGCTTTGAAGTGATGTCGTACTTTTATGCAGTTCTTTAGTTCCCCTATAATTTCGTGTTTTATGTTCTTCTTTATTTTGTATTTTACTGTTCCATTAGTTTTGCCTTAATTCTCTGTAGAGCATTTTGTAAACTCTGTTTTTAAAGATGCTATATGAATAAAGTTATGATTAAAGTTATTATGAGGGAGACACTATGTATATATATATATATATACAGGACTGTCTCAGAAAATTAGAATATTGTGATAAAGTTCTTTATTTTCTGTAATGCAATTAAAAAAACAAAAATGTCATGCATTCTGGATTCATTACAAATCAACTGAAATATTGCAAGCCTTTTATTCTTTTAATATTGCTGATTATGGCTTACAGCTTAAGAAAACTCAAATATCCTCTCTCTAAATATTAGAATATCATGAAAAAGTATACTAGTAGGGTATTAAACAAATCACTTGAATCGTCTAATTAACTCGAAACACCTGCAAGGGTTTCCTGAGCCTTGAAAACACTCAGCTTGGTTCAGTAAACTAAATCACAAGTATGGGGAAGACTGCTGATCTGACTGCTGTCCAGAGGACCATCATTGACACCCTCCATCAGGAGGGTAAGACACAAAAAGAGAGGCGCAAAATCCAAGTTGCTTGAAATCCAGTGTGAAGTTCCCACAGTCAGTGATGGTTTGGGGAGCCATGTCAGCTGCTGGTGTTGGTCCACTGTGTTTCATCAAGTCCAGAGTAAATGCAGCTGTGTACCAAGAGATTTTAGAGCACTACATGCTTCCGTCTGCTGAAAAGCTCTATGGAGATGAGGATTTCATTTTCCAGCATGATCTGGCACCTGCCCACAGTGCCAAAACCACCAGTAACTGGTGTACTGACCATGGCATTACTGTCCTCGATTGGCCTGCCAATTCCCCTGACCTGAACTCCATAGAGAATTTGTGGGGTATTATGAAGAAGAAGCTGAAAGACACCAGACCCAACAATGCAAATGAGCTAAAGGCCGCTATTGAAGCATCCTGGGCATCCATAAACCCTCAGCAATGCCACAGGCTGATTGCCTCCATGCCACGCCGCATTGATGCAGTAATCCGTGCAAAAGGATTCCCAACCAAGTACTGAGTGCATTAATGGACATTTTCAAATGTTTGATTTTGTTTTGCTGTTATAAATCTTTTTTTTACTTGGTCTGAGGAAATATTCTAATTTTATGAGATAGGATTTTAGAGTTTTCTTAAGCTGTAAGCCATAATCAGCAATATTAAAAGAATGAAAGGCTTGCAATATTTCAGTTGATTTGTAATGAATCCAGAATGCATGACATTTTTGTTTTTTTAATTGCATTACAGAAAATAAAGAACTTGATCACAATATTCTAATTTTCTGAGACAGTCCTGTATATACATAGTGTCTCCAAAGGAACAGAAGATCAAGACGTTTTGGGTTCGGCTATATCATCGTACACCACTCTGCTTCCCCTCCTGAGCCCCTCAGCGTCTCTCACAGTGTAGTGGGGTCAGTGGTTATCGGGTACATCTTTCAATCAGGGGGTTGGCGGTTCTATCCCGTTAAGTGTCATTGAGCAAAGACACTTAACCCTGAATTGCTCCCTGTGGCTGTGTCTACATGTAAAGTGTCTTTGAGTAGCTTCATGTGTAACACCCTATTCTGTTTCTCCTGTGTTCCGTGTCTCCTGTGTCTCCTCTGTCTTGATTGTTTCATTCCCTGCACCTGCCCTCAGCCACTCTTGTCTCGTTACTCTCTGATGTCGTACACCTGTGTTTCCCCCCCTATATATTGTGTCAGTCTTTCCCTTGTCACCTGTTGGATTGTCGTCTATAGTTCTGTGTCTTTTTCCCATCGTCCTGTCTTTCGGGCGTATTCCTGATTCTGCCTGTTTGACCCTGCCCTGAACTCTGATTCTCTGCCTGCCCCTTTATGGACCTTGTTGGGGTTTTTTATAAACTTTTGCCTCATTAAAGAGAGTCTTTTGTCATTCACGTTTAGCCTTGCCTGCTTCTCTGCACCTGAGCCTCATCCTGTGTCAAGAACCTGACATTATGTGCAGGTGTGATATCAGATTAAATGTATAAAGCAGAATCAGGGCCTTCTTAAAACCCATTTTTATAGAACTGCTTTGAAGTGATGTCATACTTTTATGCAGTTCTTTAGTTCCCCTATAATTTAGTGTTTTATGTTCTTTATTTTGCATTTTACCGTTCCATTAGTTTTGCCTTGATTCTCTGTAGAGCATTTTGTAAACTCCGATTTTAAAGATGCTATATGAATAAAGTTATGATTAAAGTTATTATGAGAGAGGCTCACACGACGATGTGACGTGAATAAGCATGCTTCCAGGTCTCCACGCTGTGTCTTTAGATACTAATTCAAATCACTTGCCACATGTTGACACACTCTGCATGCTCTTGACAAGATTAAACCCCAATTAGGCAATTCCGTGCATACACATTTTTAGAAAAATACATTTCAGAATCGCACCATCGTTGTTTTCACACAGCGGTTCCCTCATCTGGAAAATGTGGTGAGAAGACGGTAACTTTGGGTTCAATTAGTTGGACTACAAACTGGATGGGATCTCGTGGTGTGCATCCAACCCCAGAAATCTCTCACTGTGAGTCATCCTCATTAAAAACACATCTGATGGTTGTCTGCAAGAAGATTAAACCAAAAGACGCTGTTATTATACACACTGAGCTCTGCTGATTGCAAACAGTTGCCTTCATCACCTCTGCTCCCTTTGCTTAGCAAGTAGGCCGTCTCCTTAAAGTCCAATCCGATGTTTTTCATGACACACTTTTATTTAATAAATTAATTGGAAAATGAATATAAAATATAGTCAAGACATTGACAAGGTTAGAAATAACGATTTTTATTGTAAATATTAATGTTGTTCTTGTGGCTCAAACGAAGGCCAGTTTTATATTTTCTCTCACCAGCATAATTGTTTTCAGCTGCACTCACATAAAAAGGGGTTTCAAGGGTTTTCAACCCCTCCGTTAGTCTTCTAAGGCGATAACACAATGTACCATTAGAACACTGAAGATGGGCCTCTACACACCTCTGTAGAGACTTCATTACACACCAGAGAATAGTCATCTCCACGTTAACTATGTAGAGAGAGTATTTAGGATTCATTTAATGTTATCTTCATTGAAAAAACAGTGCTTTACTTTGAAAAATAAGGACATTTCTACGTGACCCCAAACTTTGGAACGGTAGTGTATATTATATCCTATTGTGGAGGGGGAGTTAGATCTAATATACTGTACATCTGTATTTTAAAAAAGGCCATTTATTCATATGTAGGCTATATTTGTGACGTGTGATGATAATCTCATAATAATAAATTTAATTTATAAAGCACTTTTTCAGGAATGTGCTCCATCCCTGGATCATTTGTGAGAACAAAGAGTTTGGGATGCATCGTCAGCAGTTGCTTGTAATTTTCTACATTTTTGGGGTGGAAAGTGAAGGTTTCCTCTGGGTGCTGCAGTTTGTATTCACCAAGGCACATTTAATAAACTAAAAGAATTCAAATTGCACATGTCATGTGAACATCTGGCAATATGTATGAGTCGGTTTATTGCGTATGAAAGCAAGCACAGGTGGGTTTCCTGCCTTTTATCCAGTGCATGCTGGTATAGATTTGACATCAATAAGCAAGTACAACAAATAATATTAGTCATCTCCTCTCATACACTTGACACTTCCATGTTTAGAATATTTTGTATTGGTGCGAATTTCTGCTCATCCAAACTGGAGGCCCGATCTACTGAGGGTTAAAGACGTTATAAGAGTCACTGAAACTGGGCACTTGGCAGATGATGGACATCAGGCTCTGGATGCGCGTGAATTAAGTTTAACAATATTTAACGGCAAGAAGTGTAGACAAACAATCAAGGCTCAGGATCGGTTTCGTGGTGATGCGGGCTCAAGCTCGAAGGACCCGGGTCAAGACCAAAGAGGACGATCTTTCCCAAGTCCAGAGTCTTAGTCGCTAATCAGCCAATCACCTCCTCTCAAAGGTAGTTCAGCCTCTAACACTACTACTGGATAAAAGTCTGCTATCAAAATGGAGGGGTCAAATGTCACGACCCCCGGGTCAAAACGCCACGTCTGGTCAAGTCACTAAACAAGTATTTTCACAATAAAAGTCCTGTCTGTTATTGTCCGCATTAAAGTCACTTCACGGGCTTCAACCGGCTTCGACGATCTGAAATAGTAACTAACATTCACTCTCATGCTACATACATTACTTCTTGCCATGTATATTTGCATAGAGTAAACAGTACCCCTATGCTTCATAACACATTCATATCAATATTCTCCCTAATATTCCCTATTATACAATCTTTCTATATGTATTAATTTAAAGCTCAAGACTACAGAATCAAAATAAACTATTACAACCTAACAACGTTAACTCCGAACTATCCCTTTAAATGATTGACTCTACCTCTAAAACACATTTCTTTAAATCAATTTCATGATTCCCTGAACATTAAAACGTTCTGCGTGGAGCTCGATGCCAGAGGAATCTGTGTGAACATGTAGATTTAGAGCCAAAAGGCTATTAAAGTTGCATCTGAGAAGCTTTGCCCGATATTTGAGATAAGTCAAATACATCATTTTAAGAGATTTCTCTTTATCAAGATAAAGAACATTCATCTGCGGAGCTTGCCATGGTTGGGGGAAAATAATAATTTTTATAGTCATGACAAAACATGACAATCCAAATGTACCTAAATGTCACATTCAAGCCTTCCCACCATATCTGAGGATACATGTGTTAGCCTAACCAAGATGAATGACATGAAGTGCTGCAATTTTCTGCAGAAATCGGAGAAACAACCTATGACTCGGAGGTTTCCATTGTTCTGTGTTTTCCATTGTTTAATCCAATTGTTCTGTGAATTCTGTCAAGTCTTTTTAACTAAATGTTGAGAGGACAATACATCATCTTAAGAGGTTTCTCTTTATCTAGATTATAGCAAAACGTGACAATCCAAACGTACCTGAATGCCACATTGAAGCCTTCCCACCACATCTGAGGCTACATGTTAGCCTAACCACAATAAATGAAATAAAAGAAACAACCTATGACTCGGAGGTTTCCATTGTTCTGTGTTTTCTCTTTAATACAATTGTTCTGTGAATTCTGTCAAGTCTTTTTAACTTAATGTCATGAGGACATTAAGTCAAATACATCATTTTAAGAGATTTCTCTTTATCAAGATAAAGAACATTCATCTAAGGTGCTTGCTATGGTTGGGGGGAAATAATAATTTTATAGTTGTGACAAAACATGACAATCCAAATGTACCTGAATGCCACATTGAAGCCTTCCCACCACATCTGAGGCTACATGTGTTAGCCTAACCACAATAAATGAAATAAAAGAAACAACCTATGACTCTGAGGTTTTCATTGTTCTGTGTTTTCTCTTGTTTAATACAATTGATCTGTGAATTATGTCAAGTCTTTTTAACTTAACGTCGAGAGGAAGTTAGACATGAAAAGAAGCTTGTGTTTGGTTTTGGCCACAGTGGTTTTTGACAGTAAGAGGCCGGCTTTCATCTATTGTTAACGAGTTTATTGTTAAATGACAGCTAATTAATATCTCGGAGTGCAGGACTTATTTCAACAGTAATTGAATATGCATTAAGTTAACTGAATAATACATTTCTCCCTGTCGTATTGAATTGTTCTCCATGCTTCAACCAGACTCTGAGCGGTGCTAACAGTGAAACTCTTATGCAAGACACGGAAGTATAAAAAAGTACATCTTCAGAAAAAATTTAAAAGAGACGGGGAAAGTTTCACAAGTCACCAGAATGTCGTTCATCGAAGTTACCCCATCAAAGAGTCTTGATTGGAATGTTAGCGCCAATGGCAAAAGTCGTCTCAGGCCGGTGTGTGTGTGCGTGTGTGTTTCAACACAAGCCAGCATTTCTTATCTGCCGCTCCCTCTGATCTCTATCTTTAAATATAAGCAGCGTATCTGCAGCCGTCCATCTGCACATCTCAGGACATGAAGAGGCGGCTTCAAGCCTAACACGCTTCAGAAGGAGGAGTTCCTCTTTTTTTATAGGAATAACATCCATTTCAATGAAAAAAAATTCAATAAAATGAAATTCTTTTTTTGTGTGCCTTTGATTCATCTTCATTCAGCATAAACGCCGATTATCAGGAGGCTTCGAGTCCAATGAAGAAGTTGCTGGTGCGTCGCTGTAGGGGCAGTTAAGACATTTAAAAAGAGGAACATTTCAATATAGATTTTGTACGATTGGCTTGGCAGCCAAGCTGTGTGATAGGGGGCGTGGCTAGGGGGCGTGGCTCCAGACGATCTCCTCCTGGCTCGTTGATTAGACCAACCTCACCTGCCTTCAATTAACCAATCACCTGTCCATCTACCCCGGTTCCTCATCGTTGTCTCAGCTGACCTGCGTTTTGGCTCCGCCTCCACATACCCTAACACATATATGCTGTAATCAATGCATTTTTGCATTCTTTACTGCATTTGTGAATTCAAATCCATTTCACAGAATACACTTTCAATAAATGACCTCTGCTAAGCTGTTGACTTTCGACATGTTTTGTTAATTTCAAAGACAAAACTGTAAATTACACCTATGAATTTAAACTGATAGGGCTCATTTTCAACCCCCCCAAAGAATAATACAGAATTAAATGATGTTCTGCTTAAAAGTTAAACTTTTAAATTTAGCATTTTGTCATAGAGACAAAACAATTAGCCTCCATTTGCGCCAATAATACAGAGCCGTTTCGTGTCAGCGGACCAGAGGAGTCGACACAACTCGGAACGGATTTAGAGAAAAAGTGTCTTACAAATCATAATAATGTAAAAATTCCGTCAGCAAACGAAAACAGGTCCTGAATGTGTGTTATTGTGGTGTTTTTGATACGTACAAACTGAAATATTATCATAAACAAGCCCCGAACCCTCCATTACACCTACTAAATATAAGCTTTAAAAATATGGGGTTTTGTTCATATGTGTACTCATGAATATCGGATTCAAATTTGAAAAACCTCAATTATAGCATATGCATTATACTTATTATTTATGTGTCTTGTTCATATCTCCCAGTTTCTCTGTACAGTAAGTACACTTCAGTGATGTTTACAGTGCAAATACCAACTCTGCCTAATTAACTGCTGCTCTTTACCATAAACTGAACAACCCTTCAATCCTGAAGCCTGAAATGTAATCTTTTATTATATTTTAATTTAGTCAGGAGAGTCCTAAATTACTAATATTTCCCCTGCACCAGTGAACCGTTCTCCTCTTCCTGTCCCTCATGAACTGGAGCTGCTGAGCATGTGCACATGCCGGCGTCCTCCGTTTCCTGCGCACTGTACAGTAAATCCGAGCGACTTTAATTTGAGTGCCGTGTGTCACGGCCGACTGCATTCACGCAGCCGCATGCATAATTCCTTTGACAAGCAGCAGCACCCCCCCGCCAATTATTCCCATCAGCGATGCCATTCACTGCAGATCGTCACCCAACTGTCTCGGACTTGATTTTCCGTGCCGTTGCTCTTTGATCAAGTTAAGTCCTCCCCTGCAGCTGATTGGCTCCTAAAGGACACGGCAGGAAACAATCTTTTGTGTGCGATCTTATTACGGCATTCATCTTAACATCGCGTGGAAGCTCCCACTCATCCTGCGATAAAATTATAAAGAATTGAAGAGCGTTGTCTTAAAGGATTCGGAGCCGTAGCGGCGGTGCGAATGGGGCCTTTTTATCCATTTGTGGTGTCTTTGCTTTGCCTGTTGAAAAGTGTGGACTAAATTGGATGCCTGGTGGAGCCTTCGGTAAGAACTCTGCCTTTAAATACACAGAATTCGTCTCAGATTGGCTCTCAACTGTCGTGGAGGAGAAGAATTCTAAGAATTCCATCTCCTGACCCCTTCTTACAGGACTGGGCCGTCTAACTGTCCCAGTCCCCCTTCCTCATTGGCCGTCCAACGGTCACAGTCCCCCTTCCTCATTGGCCGTCCAACGGTCACAGTCCCCCTTCCTCATTGGCCGTCCAACAGTCCCAGTCCCCCTCCCTCATTGGCTGTCCAACTGTCCCAGTCCCCCTTCCTCATTGGCCATCCAACGATCCCAGTCCCCCTCCCTCATTGGCTGTCCCACTGTCCCAGTCCCCCTCCCTCATTGGCTGTCTAACGGTCCCAGTCCCCCTTCCTCATTGGCCATCCAACGATCCCAGTCCCCCTCCCTCATTGGCTGTCTAACAGTCCCAGTCCCCCTCCCTTATTGGCTGTCTAACAGTCCCAGTCCCCCTCCCTCATTGGCTGTCTAACGGTCCCAGTCCCCCTCCCTCATTGGCTGTCTAACGGTCCCAGTCCCCCTTCCTCATTGGCCATCCAACGATCCCAGTCCCCCTCCCTCATTGGCTGTCCAACGATCCCAGTCCCCCTCCCTCATTGGCTGTCTAACAGTCCCAGTCCCCCTCCCTCATTGACCGTCCAACCGTCCCAGTCCCGAATGTAAAACTACATGAGAGCAGAAATCAGAATATTTTTCTCAGCTGCTACTTGTTATCCTGAACTTGAGTCACCTGACGATAACATAAGAACGTTCAATATTTAGGATTTCATATCATCACTTACTGCATTTACCCGAAGCGACCTTTTATTACCGACACCTTTAAAAAAAATCCATCTGTCATCCCGCAGTGCTGCGAGTTAAGACTTCTCAAAAGTTCATATTGAATCCCCAAACAACCGACTCTCACGTGTCTATTTGACACATCCGTTGAATTATTGCATTGTTCCCAGTCAAGAACGAGGGCACAGAATGCCTTGTTGTATCATCATGGAGTCATCATGCATTTGGAAATAAGAATCTGTCGTCCTTATCTTGGTGAGTGATGTTTGTACTCGTTCAACAAAGCCATCTGACAAATAGATGATGTCACCCGTGGATATAATGCATTTTTAAGTACAGCAGGATTGATGTTGAGGCCACAGATGGTCACTTTCTTTCCATCGTTGTTTTCGGGCTTTTTTGTTTCTATTTTTTTAGAGGTTGCACCACTATTAAACACAGCTCCGTTAAATAAAAAATGCAATTATTAATTTCCTACTATTTTGACTTGTGTGTTTTCATGCATTTATATAACCACATATAACTACTAGAGATGATATGGAGAACATTTGGGAATTTCTGAAGGCCTTACACTTTGGGAGAGTTGACTGTTTTCTTTGACTATTTTTATTTTTTCCGATGGCTTCTCCACAACTTTCCGCGTGACGTCGATGAGCCAGCGGCTCTCTTAGCTAACGGAGAAAACAACAGCTAACTTGTTAGCCGAGGGTGTTTTCATGCATATATATAACCACATATAACCACTAGAGATGATATGGAGAACTTTTTGGAATTTC
The DNA here is from genome assembly GCF_029220125.1 of Pseudoliparis swirei. NCBI lineage: Eukaryota > Metazoa > Chordata > Actinopteri > Perciformes > Liparidae > Pseudoliparis > Pseudoliparis swirei. The sequence goes on from NC_079407.1 coordinate 26,738,248, forward strand.
TGAAGGCTTTACACTTTTGGGAGAGTTGACTATTTTCTTTGTGACGACGGTGAAAAAAGTTGTCCTGGAGCCTTCTTGTTAATTATAGTTCTTAAACAGGAAATTGGTAAAAAAAAAATAAGAATCAGCAGGTCAGACTTTAAAAAATTTAGAAATTGCCATCGGGGGCATCTCCAGTACGTTACACAAGTGTGTGTTTGAAAGATATCATTTCACATCACTTTCCAATAGAAAGAGAGAACAAACAAAAAAGGGGGGTGAAGAAAATGATATAAATGCAGCGTTTTGGTCAAAATACGGCTATCAAAACTTTTTTCTGGTTGGCTTTGCCGGAAAAAGCACAAGGAAGAAAAAAGAAGCATCGTTCCCTCCCCAACACTGAGCTCCGAGTGAGGGAAAGTCACAGGCTAGCTCGGCAGCTAGGCTCAGCGAGGCAAATTGATCAATGACGTCATCGTCATTCAAAAAGTCTCAGAGCCACTTTGTGAAAACCTTATTTTGGTTAATTTAACCCCAATTTAAGGCACCAAAACATGATTATTGTTTAGTTTCTGTGATGATCACGTGATGTGGTGGCCTACGCACATACTGCTATTATAAAGATGCAGCTTGACAGATTTGTAGTCTAACTTTTGAAAGCACTTTATGAATAAAAAGATATATATTTAAATGAATCTGACCTTGTTCTGTACATAAAAATCTTTCCCATAAAAAACAGGATTTGATTTGAGTGTTGAATAAATATTGTCGTTAATTATACATCTTTCCATCTTTAGCTGCAAACGTGTGGTCTTAAAGCAAAGACCAGGGAGGGACCGGAGTCTGAAGCAAGGGAGGGAATTACATAAGCGGGTCCATTTTAAATCCTACCTACAAGACAGGGACTATTTTGTCTCCATTGGCAACTATGTATCTGAGCGGACTAACATGACGTGTGGAGTTCCACAAGGTTCAATCCTTGGGCCTCTTCTATTCAACCTCTACATGCTCCCCTTAGGCAGAATTATGCAAAATAACAAAATCGCTTACCATAATTATGCGGACGACACTCAACTATACATAGCTCTCTCACCAAGTGACTATGCTCCCATAGACTTACTGCGTCAGTGCACAGACCAAATCAATGATTGGATGTGCCAAAATTTCCTCCAACTAAATGAAAATAAAACCGAGATAATTGTGTTTGGTGCTAAAGAAGAAAGGCTGAAAGTTTGTGCTCATCTGGACTCCCTTTCTTTAAAGTCGAAAAATCAAGTCAAAAATTTAGGTGTTATAATTGATTCGGATCTGAATTTTAATACCCACATCAAATCAATAACAAAATCAGCCTATTACCATCTAAAAAATATAGCAAGAATTAGAGGATTTATGTCCAAACAAGATTTAGAAAAACTAATTCACGCCTTCATCTCCAGTAGGTTAGACTATTGTAATAGTCTTTTTTCAGGTCTCCCAAAAAGCACTTGACAGCTACAACTTATTCAGAATGCCGCTGCCAGAGTCCTAACAAAGACTAAGAAAGTTGAACACATTACACCCATTCTCAGGTCTCTGCATTGGCTACCAGTACGTCAGAGAATCGACTTCAAAATACTGCTGCTCGTTTATAAATCTCTAAATGGTGTAGGTCCAAAATATATCTCTGACTTGCTTCCACCTTATGAACCCTCTAGGCCTCTTAGGTCATCTGGGGCCGGTCTGCTAACTGTTCCCAGGGTTAAAACAAAACATGGTGAAGCAGCATTCAGTTATTATGCCACACACAGTTGGAACAAACTTCCGGAAGAGCTTAGATCTGCACCAACTCTTACTACTTTCAAAAACAGGCTAAACACGTTTTTGTTCTCCATTGCCTTAAATTGAATCTTGTATTAATCCTGAAATAATAAGACAACGACAGAAGGAATGATTCTTTGCACTTAGATTTTTATCTTTATTTTTTCTTTTATTAATCTTCTTTTATGCTTTTATGCCTTTTTAAATTGTTTCTTTGATGCACTTTGTATTCCTCTTTTTTTATTTCTTATTCTTGATCTATTTTTTGTAAAGCACTTTGAATTGCATTCATGTATGAAATGTGCTATATAAATAAACTTGCCTTGCCTTGCCTTAAATGGAGGTGGTTCTTCTGGTGGAGGCAACTCTCACGGAGGCAGACTACGTCTTTTGTCGGTGGTGTTACATAAATAAAGAAATAGTCATTGTAAAAACATATAACAAAATTAATTTGACTCAGCAGTAATGGGTAAAAACCTGTCTAATAACAGTAAGACAGGAAATTCTAATTTAAAACAAGAAATCAAATTGAAAAATAATTGTAGAAAATTATATAAATAAATAAAATACATTAAATAAATTAACATACATTTAAATAAATGTACAAAATTGAAAAAGATATATATAAAAATAATAGTAAAATAAATAAATAAAATCAATAAATAAAATAAAACAAATAGCACCATGATCTTTAACTGAGCTTCATTTTTGCTGTCCTTCATCAAAGTTTAACACTAGTGCATTTATTATATTTATTTATTCTATTATAACATGTCCCAGGTGTTGTGTTGGAGGCTGCAGGTTCACTTTTATCTCCAGGACCGTTTAACCAATTCATGTGGATCTGCAGCAACCTTTAAGACGCGTTACGCCACCTGGGAGGAGCCATGATGCTGGGGGGGGGGGGGGGGGGGGAATAAAATTAAGGAGGTCAGAGAGGATGGAAATCCGATGTCAACACTATGTGCAAACACACACACACACACACACACCTTTACCCTCCATCGCTGTGTCTGTCTCTCCGTCCCAGAGGGCGTGGCCTATTAACTGTAAGTTAAGGACAAGCTCCAGTTGGAGTAAATGAATCATTTCCCCTCCTCTTGCCTCCATATCAGCTTTACTCCCCACCCTCATCTCCTCCACTCTCCTTCTTACTTCCTCCTCTGTTCTTCTGCGTCTCTCCTATCCTTCTTTCCTTTCCTAAATGCCTCCCCCTCAACATTAACTCCATCATCCCCTCCTCCTCACTTCTCTAACTCCTCTGCCGTCTCATTACTCACTCTTGCCCGAGGTTTAGCTTTTCTTTTTTTTTTAGGTGTTTCATAAATCAGTAAGTGTGTTTATTAAAGGTGATCGTGTGGAAGTGTCAGAGAAACTGTGAGAACTCGATTTAGTGATGTGGTGAGAGATCCATCAAGTGATCACAGACACTCAGCTGATCTCAGATCAGGCAACCGGAGGATGCAGCTCAGCAGCCAGAGAGACGGACGCCAACTGAAGCCCGGCGAATCACACACACACACACACACACACACACACACACACACACACACACACACACACACAGAGAGAGACTCACACACACTCACTCACACAGGGGGACAATTCTACTGTTAATATTGCAATATGCCTCTATCAATATACATATTTGCAGTTACAAATTATTTGAAATGACAAACACAATTTCCAAAATGTCGAAAATGTTGAAAATGTTCCACAATTTAAAAAAAAATCCAAAATGTTTCACAATTTAAATTTCTTTAAAAAAAAGAAAATCCACAATTTCAGAAATGTTCCACGATTAAACACGTTTCACAATGTTCCATAATTTAAAAAAATGTCTACAATTTGTATCTGATAATATCAGATTCCATGAAAAAAAGTGTTGATTTTATTCAACTTTGAAAATAGATGTTAAAATGTCTCGTCGCACAAAAAGGAAGAAGTTTTAAATGTTAATAATTACTCGGCTCCATGAGAGTCGTATTCAGAGCTCCGCCATCGGCCTCCAGAGGAACCGTAATCTCATCCTTTAACCACAGAGAAAAGGTGGGAGGCGATCTCTTCTAAAAACAAACAAACAAACAAGAAGAAGCGGCGGCGGATCGGCTGAGAATCACTTTGTTAAAAACCCGCAAACGACTTCCAGGAAACGACGTCTTTCCTCTTCGCCGTATCGACATTCTTCTGTTTTGCATCCTGATTGGAACGCCGGTGAAAAGAAGACGGAGGAGATTAGGATCACAACATTCATAAATACGGATTAGCATTCCTCGACACACTGAGTGTGTGAGCAGACCGCGCGGCGGTGTGTGTCTCCACAACAAAGACAAGAACAAAAACTATGAGAATATCGGTTGATATTCTGCCGTTGATATGATGAGAGGAAACGGCTCCGGTGGAGAAAACTATGAAGTCTATGTATGAAGTGAGTCGACCCCCCCCGTTGCCCTGGTTACGAGCGCCCTGAAACATATGAATGAAGCGGAGATGTTTCAGGATGAGAATCATAATCCAGCTGATGACGTGTGTGTGTGTGTGTGTTTGTACAGATACATATGTATGTGTGTGTGTGTGTGTTTGTACAGATACATAGGGTTGTGTGTGTGTGTTTGTACAGATAATTACATGTGTGTGTGTATGTGTGTGTGTGTGTTTGTACAGATAATTACATGTGTGTGTGTATGTGTGTGTGTGTGTTTGTATAGATACATACATCTGTGTTTGTGTGTGTGTGGTATGTGAGTGTGTGTTAGTGTGCAGGTATGTACATCAGTGCATGTGTGTGTGTTTGTACAGATATATTTACATATGTGTGTGTGTGTGTGTGTGTGTGCAGATACATCCCTAGGTGTGTGTGTCTTTAAGCGGTTCCGGTCCGATCACCTTCAATCGATCCGCGTCGTATCGACAGCGTTCTGATTGGCCCGTTGCCAGGTGGGCGGAGCCTGTCTCCAGAGTGTCAATGGAATAAAGTCGAGGAGAATTATAATTTAAACAAAGAAAAATCAGAGGACGACAAAAGGGATGGAGAGTTTACATCAAGTGGTTAATTCCCTTAAATATGTTGTTTAAATCACAGCTCATGTCTGATGTAACATGAGGTGTGACATGTTCATTGATCATTCATTATGACACCTGTTCTTCTGATGTGAAAACTTGTTGAAAGAAAGTTACTCGCAACATGTTTCCCTCTCTGGTGTGTGTTCCTGTGAGGGTCAACGTTAGTGTGTGTGTGTGTTGGTGTGTATGTGTGTGTGTGTGTGCCTCAGGTCTCTTGCTCCTCTTTGAAGTGTGAGAGCTGCGTCCTTTTGATATGAAGGCATATAATAAGCCTCCCTCACTCTGTGTGTGTGTGTGTATGTGTACATGTGTGTGTGTGTGTGTGCGTGTGCGTACACAAGTGGGTTTAGCACCAAGAAATCCAATCTGCCTTGCCCTCAATGTGTAGGTGTGTGTGTGTTTGTCTGTTTTCTTGTGTGTGTGTGTGTGTGTGTGTGTGTGTGTGATGACATTCAATTAACTCCGACACTTAGCACTACACACACCGTCATTGTTTCGGGCCCTCACATCGTAACAGGCTTGTATTTGCGTTTCATGAAGAAGAAGAAAATAGATACACACACACACACACACACACAGAGCTAACCTTGAGCTGTGTGTGCGATGTTTGAAAGAAATCCGTTCACACCGACAGAGGGAGAAGAGAAGAGGAGAGGAGAGAAGAGAAGAGGAGAAGAGAAGAGAAGAGGAGAGAAGAGAAGAGAAGAGGAGAGGAGAAGAGAAGAAGAGAGGAGAGAAGAGAAGAAGAGGAGAGAAGAGGAGAGGAGAGAAGAGGAGAGGAGAAGAGAAGAGGAGAGAGGAGAGAGAAGAGGAGAGAAGAGGAGAGAAGAGGAGAGGAGAGAGGAGAGGAGAGAGAAGAGGAGAGAAGAGGAGAGAAGAGAAGAGGAGAGGAGAGAAGAGGAGAGGAGAGAAGAGGAGAGAGAGAAGAAGAGAGAAGAGGAGAGGAGAGGAGAGAAGAGGAGAGGAGAGAGGAGAGGAGAGAGAGGAGAGGAGAGAAGGGAAGAGAAGAGGAGAGAGTAGAGAGAGGAGAGAAGAGGAGAGGAGAGAAGAAGAGAGAAGAAGAGAGGAGAGGAGAGGAGAGGAGAGGAGAAGAGAAGAGAGGAGAGGAGGGAGGAGAGGAGAGGAGGAGAGAGAAGAGGAGAGAAGAGAAGAGGAGAGGAGAGAGAGAGGAGAGGAGAGGAAAGGAGAGAAGAGGAGAGAAGAGGAGAGGAGAGGAGAGGACCTCCTGCATATCTCTCTGCCGCTCTCTCGTTGTTCATCCCTCCGTCTTCCTTGATATAAGTTGTTGTCCTCCGGTGTAAATTAAAATGTGTGTTTGTGAAAGTCGGAGCTCTTATTGATCTTTGTTTACTCTGATGGTTCATTCATGTAAACAAAGCCCAGGAGCCCATTGGTCCTCTCTTGGGTCGCTAGGCAACAGGAAGCATCCCACTGGGGTCCAATTGGGGAATAAAGTGGATTGTCGTCGTTCCAGATGAGTAAAGAGTTGCGTCATCTCGGTGTGACGGAGTCCCGAGTCTCGGAGGATCCACAATCACACGGATTACATCACGATGTCACGAGGGACGTGGCAACGCTCCTCAGTCAGTGCGTTTGTTGTTTGTTAAAAAGTTGTAAACACAAGAACTTTAGGAACACGATGGATATTATTTACCACACAGACCCGCCCAGCAAACCCCTTTAAAAGCACTCTGAGTCTGCGACAGAACAAAGTATATATATATTTATATATATATATTTATATAAATAATGCATTATTATGAGATAGAAAATTGAAATTATGAGATAGTATCTCATAATAATGAGATGCCAAGTCATAATTCTGAGATAGTAAGATAGTAAGTCCAAATTATGAGATATTATCTCATTATTAAGAGATAGTATAAAACTATGTCCAAATTATGAGATATTATCTCGAGATAGTAAGTCAAAATTATGACCTATATTATCTCATTTCTATGACATTTTATCTCATAATAATGAGATGCCAAGTCATAATTCTGATATGGTAAGATAGTACGTCGAAATTATAAGATATTATCTCAATATTAAGAGAAAGTAAGATAGTATGTCAAAATTATGAGAAATATTATCTCATTATTGTGAGATAATATCTCATTTTTAATTATGGGATACTATCTTATAATAATGAGATATATTATCTCATTATTAAGAGATAGTCAATTGAAATTATGAGATAGTATCTCATATTAATAAGATGCCAAGTCATAATTCTGAGCTAGTAAGATAGTAAGTTGAAATTATGAGATATTATCTCATTATTATGAGATATTATCTCATTTTTTATTCTGGGATACTATCTTATAATAGTGAGATAGTAAGTCATAATTTGACTCTCGTGGGGCGGTTTTGGTCTTCTTAAGTAAAAACATTGATACACAGCGAAGAGAGAAACCGGCGAGTGAGGAAGAAGCACCGATGTTCACGTTGGCGTTCTCTGGATCGCGGCCTGTGAGGTCATGACGAGTCGAGGAGAGAGGCTTCGTTTCTATTGGCCGAGGCCTGCAGCTACAATAACATTTTGGCTTTTGGGAAATCAAAGCTGAGCCTGAACCACGACGGTGAAGAGCCGCTTCCACGGAGACGGACCACTTCCAGCCGGGAGACGTAGAGTCAGAGGACACATTCAGCAATATTTTATTTATTATGATTCAATAGAGGAACACCAGCTGGGGTTTCCTGTTCTGCAATGCGGTTGCACCCTTTTTTTTCTTATTTATTTTTTAGCATTTGTTGTGGTTGTGTGTGGCTTCCTGTGTAGCGAGCATGTCTTTTTAATTTTACATTTGTTATCTTTATTTAATAATGGACCATGTACAGTTAAATCATAAATGTCACCATTTGATGCCCTGTGTACCAGATTGTAGCTACACAGCTAATGTGCATCCGTCGTCCCTTTACAGACCATTATAAACATAAACAATAAGAAACATGAAATAATAAAAACATAAAACAATTTAAAAAACATAAAGCAATGAAAAAAACATGAAACAGTAACAAACATAAACAATAAAACATAAAACAATAACAAATACACACAATGCGAAGCTACAGTACAACACATTAAAAGCAATGAATAAAAAGCATTAAAAAAAGTAATAGATACTATTAAAAGTAAGTAATACGTGTATATAATTAATCCTCCTTGTAGGGGGGGGGGGGGCGCCGATGAATTAAAAATAAAATGTTGGTAAGAATGATATAAGTGAAATTGTTATAGTAGGTTCGATATGGAGGATGATGATTTCAAGATTCAAGATTCAAGATGTTTTATTTGTCACATACACACACAGGGTGTGCAGTGAAATGAAAGTGGCAATGCTCAGCAGGAATGTGCAAGGGCAACAAGTACACGCTATTTACAATAAAAAACAACACAATATTTACAGTAAGTGTGTGTGTGTGTGCCTAAGAGGGGCAGTTGTGTGGGTCTATGTGGGGGTCCTGGTGAGGTCGGAGTTCACAATCCTGATGGCCTGAGGAAAGAAACTCCGTCTCAGTCTCTCTGTTCTTGCAGCGTGACTACGGAGGCGCCTGCCTGACCGCAGCAGCTGAAACAGTCTGTTGTTGGGGTGGTGAGGATCCTTCATGATCCTGCGGCTCTGGTTCTGCACCTCCTGGTGTACAAGTCCTGCAGGGTGGGAGTGTAGTTCCAATAGTGCGCTCAGCCGAACGCACTACTCTCTGCAGAGCCTTCCTGTCCTGAGCGGAGCAGTTGCCAAACCAGGCTGTGATGCTTCCTGTCAGGACGCTCTCTACAGCTCCAGAGTAGAAGGACTGAAGGATCCTCTGGGAAACTTTAAATTTCCTCAGCTGCCTGAGGTGGTAGAGGCGCTGCCTTGCCTTTCTCACCAGAGTGTCTGTGTTCGTTGACCATGTCAGATCCTCGGTGATGTGGACTCCCAGGTATTTATACCCGCTCACCCTCTCCACAGTAGTCCCGTTAATCCCCAATGGTGAGTACGTCCTCTGTTGTTGTACCCTCCTAAAGTCCACAATCAGCTCCTTAGTTTTGGTGACATTCATGATGAGGCTGTTGTCCCGGCACCAGAGTGACAGATCAGCAACTTCCTCCAGGTAGGCCTTCTCGTCGTTGTCGGAGATCAGGCCCACCACCACTGTGTCATCCGCAAACTTGATGATGGTGTTGGAGCTGAACCTGGCCACACAGTCATGTGTGTACAGGGAGTACAGTAGAGGGCTGAGGACGCAACCCTGGGGATCCTGTGTTCAGGGTGAGGGGTTTGGAGGTGTGTCTGCCCACCCTGACCACCTGTGGCCTGGCGGTCAGGAAGTCCAGGATCCAAGCACACAGGGGGGTGTTCAGTCCCAGCTCAATCAGCTTGCCGGCCAGTCTGGTGGGGACTATGGTGTTGAAAGCTGAACTATAATCAATGAACAGCAGTCTCACATAGCCCCCCTCTGGCTGTCCAGATGAGAGAGTGTGGTGTGCAGTACCTGGGAGACAGCATCATCCGTGGATCTGTTTGGGCGATAAGCAAACTGCAGCGGGTCCATGGAGGAAGGGAGGAAGGCGCAGATGTAGTCCTTTATCAGCCTCTCAAAGCATTTCATGACCACCGAGGTGAGGGCCACCGGCCGGTAGTCATTCATACATGCTGGAGAAGCATTCTTGGGCACAGGGACAATAGTGGATCTCTTGAAGCAGGCGGGACCACGGACTCAGCCAGGAGAGGTTGAATATTGTGGTGAACACTGGAGCTAGCTGGTTAGCACAGGTCTTCAGTACTCGCCCAGATATGCCATCTGGACCTGCAGCTTTCCTGGTGTTCACCCTCAACAGAGCCCTCCTCACACTGTGCTCGGTCACAGAGGTGTGTTCATCCCCAGCGGTAGAACTCACCGGCTATGCTAACGGTGTTGTTGTTAGGCGAGCTAGCGCTGTTGTTGCTAGCCTCAAACCGTGCATAAAATGAGTTCAGGTCGTCCGCTAGGGATGCGTCGGCACTCACCATTGCTCTGGTAGTCTGTGATAGTCCGTAGCCCCTGCCATAGGCGCCTGGTGTCGCGCTGCTCCATCTGTGATTCCACTCTGTCTCGGTACCTCCTCTTGGCCTTCTTCACCGCCTCCTCAGTCCATAGACCGCTGCCTTGTACTCGCCCATGTTGCGGATACAAGACCGGAGTTATAGGCAGCAGTACGGGCGTTCACAGCTTCACGGATGGATCTATCAACCCACGGCTTTTGGTTAGGAAAGACCCTAACTTTTACCGGGGACGATGGTGTCCGCCAAGCGTTGCTATGAGGCTCATTGCTACTTCGCCAAACTCGCTGGCGTCACTGGAACTGGATTGGATCATGTCCCAGTCGACGACCAGAGCGTCCTGTAGCTCAGCCTCTGATTGGTCAGACCACCGCTTCGTTCCTCGTCACTACTGCTTCCCACACATCTTTTTCCTACTCGGAAGCAGAAAAATGGCGGCATGGTCCGATTTGCCCGAGCGGAGGGAGAGAGACAGCCTTGTAGCCCTCTTGAATGGCGTATAGCAGTGGTCCAACGTTCTTTCCCTCTGGTAGCACACGTAATGTGCTGGTGAAAGTTCGGCATGACCTTTTAGGTTTGCCTATTAAAGTGCCCAGCTACCACCACAGCCGCGTCGGCATACTTGTTCTGATGCCGACATAACACATCATGTAGGTCCGATAGTGCTACGTCGGTGTCCGCTTGTGGTGGTATGTAGACGGCTGTGGTGATGACCGAGCTGAACTCCCGGGGAAGGTAGAATGGACGGCATGAGATCGTCAGATGTTCCAGGTTCGGCGAGCAGGAACGAGAAAGAGTCTTAATGTTCTTGGGGTCGCACCACTTGTTGTTAGTCATGAAGCAAACCCCTCCACCCTTAGATTTACCAGACTCTTCCGCTCTGTCTGCACGGAAAACAGAGAAGGACTCGTTGGGCATATGACTGATCCGCACCAGCGTGGTCAGCCATGTTTCCGTCAGACACGAGTTGTTTCAGTCCCTCATGTCCCGTTGGAATCTAATCGTTCGCCTAACATCATCCATCTTATTTTCCAGAGACTGGACGTTAGCAAGAAGGATGCTGGGCAGAGGTGGACGGTGGGCTTGAACTCTCAGTCTGTTCCGATTCCGCTCCGCTTCCCTCGATGTTTTCGTCTCCCGTAGTAGCGGCCCACTGCTGTTGTTGTGGTTCGCTCGTACGATCTCTGCAGGCCACGCTGGATCGATGGAAAAGTGGACAAAACCCTTGTTTTGCGCAAAGTTTATGTCCAAAAGTGTGCGGTCGTATGCTGTTAGTGCCGATGTGTTTGTGGCAAAGAAAATATTTTAAAAAAACACAAAAACTAAAAGAGCGCACAATCTCCGCGGAGCTACCTCGACGGCGTCTGGACACAGCCGCGCCATCTTCTTCGATTTATGATGATTTATGTTTTTTCCATTCTTTTCCGATAATTATAGTGATAATATAGTTGAGTATTATGCTGTTATAAGATAAGAGATAAGATAAGTTAAGATATATACTTTATTAATCCCCAACGGGAAATTAGTTCTATGCATTTAACCCATCCTTAGTTATTAAGGAGCAGTGGGCTGCAGTGATGCGCCCGGGAAGCAACTGGGGGTTCAGTGCCTTGCTCAAAGACACTTCGACTTGCTACTAATGGGGAGAGCCGGGATCGAACCGACAACCTTGGGGTTGCAGGACGACCCCCTTACCCCACTGAGCTACAGCCGCCCCATGTCTTTTATTTTATTTTGTATTGTTATTATTTGTTGATGTCTAGTAATGTGAGCTGGTGTGTAACTTGTAAAAATGTAATATAAAATTATTGAAAGAAAGAATTTCACTGTTCAAAAACCTAGAAAAGGTTCTCGGGGTCAGACGGCTGGCGTTACTTTCCCCCGCCTAAATCTGCAGTACCAACGTCCACCACTTGTTTATTTATTGAGTCTAAACGATAATTAAAACACATCTGGAATCAGCGCCTGCAGCGCCTAAAGAGATCATCCGCGTATGATCTACAATAAATAAATATAAATACACGCAGTGGAGCTGCCAGCGGCATCGCTTCAACTTTCAGGTTTGAGAAACACCTCCAGTTTGTTTTGACGGTTATGACATCGCGAGGTATTCATGACACGAGTGTTGATTCAAAAAGATAACGCTGGGTTCAAGCTTCATGCAGCATTCAGTGTGTCAAAGTATTAATATGTAATGTCGATACCTTTGAAGCCCACCGGAGACGACCGGGAACATCAGATATTCCGATTGATTTGACGTGAAATCAAACGAGATAAGATTTGGCGTTCCATGCATGAAATATTCACTCCTAGCTCCTAGCTCTTTGCTCCTCGCTCTTTGCTCCTTGCTCTTTGCTCCTTGCTCCTAGCTCCTCCCTCCTCGCTCCTCACTCTTTGCTCCTTGCTCCTAGCTCCTCCCTCCTCGCTCCTCACTCTTTGCTCCTTGCTCCTAGCTCTTCCCTCCTCGCTCCACGCTCCTAGCTCCTAGCTCTTTGCTCCTTGCTCCTAGCTCCTCCCTCCTCGCTCCTCACTCTTTGCTCCTTGCTCCTAGCTCCTCCCTCCTCGCTCCTCACTCTTTGCTCCTTGCTCCTAGCTCTTCCCTCCTCCCTTCACGCTCCTCGCTCGTAGCACTTTGCTCCTAGCTCCTAGCTACTCCCTCCACGCTCCTCGCCCCTAGTTCCTAGCTCTTCGCTCCTCGCTCCTCACTCCTCGCTCCTCACTCTTTGCTCCACGCTCCTAGCTCCTAGCTCATTGCTCCTCGCTCTTTGCTCCTAGCTCCTAGCTCCTCCCTTCATGCTCCTCGCTCGTAGCACTTTGCTCCTAGCTCCTAGCTCCTCCCTCCTAGCTCCTCGCTCTTTGGTCCTAGCTTCCCACCACATAGCATTATTAATGACTGTATTTAGGTTCCAGTGGAGTTGCTACATTCTGCTGAGTCAGCGACATACAGTGCCCGAAAGGATAAAACCACCACGGAGTATTTAATAATGCATGGAATAGTGCGAAAGAGATTATGAGTAACGTCGTGATGAACACTGCAGAGTGCAGCCGGGGAGTCTGAAGAGGACGACGCGGAACAAGACGCCACGAATGCAGAGATATCACCAGATATGTAACATAATGTGTGTGACGGTGATTATGAAATAGCAGCGCAGTGTGTGTGAAGTTTACTTATCTGTGAATAAATGTCCCGAGCCAAGGTTCTGTGTGTCGGGGGCCTCTTGCTGGTTAAAGAAAGGGGAAACTCAGGCGCTGGTCCAGTTAAGGTGGGATGACCTTAAGGTGGGATGACCTTCAAGGCAATTCTCCTTTAAATGACAGGCCCCTCCTTTGAGTTTTGTTTGGCTCCTTTCTTTACATATATTATTAAATATATATTGTAAGCAGTATGTCACTCTCAGACAATCAGGAACCGTCTTCTGATTCTATTCAATTGATTTCTTCTCAGTCCATGTCGACCTCTGATTTGGGACGATGGCATGGCCACTTGGCTAGTTGTTATATTCAATTCAGTTTATTTGTATAGCCCAATTTCACAAATTACAAATTTGTCTTGGAGTGCTTTACAATCTGTACACATAGACATCCCTGCCCCAAAACCTCACATCGGACCAGGAAAAACTCCCAAATAACCCTTCAGGGGAAAAAAAGGGAAGAAACCTGGAGGAGAGCAACAGAGGAGGATCCCTCTCCTAGGATGGACAGATGCAATAGATGTAATGTGTACAGAAGGACAGATTTAGAGTTAAAATACATTCAATGAATATGACAGAGTGTATGAATAGTTCATAGTAGGCATATTCCACGATGGAGACCTCCACGATCCATCAGGCAGATGGCGGTGGGAGGAGGTGGGCGGAGTCTCAACAGGACAGTGGCGTGGTCATGAGCAGGAATTCCACGACCAGACGATCCATCAGGCAGATAGATCTATGCCGTCTCATAGGGTCGATGACCCCATGAGACGTGAAAGTCAAAAGGACTTCCGGGAGAAAGCAGAGTTAGTAACGTGTGATTGAGAGATGAAATTCATCCTTAAGGAGAGAAAAAGAGGAATGGGTACTCAGTGCATCCTAAAACGTCCCCCGGCAGCTATAAGCCTATAGCAGCATATCAAGGGGCTGGACCAGGGCAAACCTGATTCAGCCCTAACTATAAGCTCTGTTAAAGAGGAAGGTCTTAAGTCTACTCTTAACGAGGTGACTGTGTCTGCCTCCCGGACTGAAATTGGAAGCTGGTTCCATAAAAGAGGAGCTTGATAACTAAAGGCTCTGGCTCCCATTCTACTTTTTAAGACTCTAGGAACTACAAGTAGTCCCGCATTTAGTGAGCGTAGCTCTCTAGTGAGGCAATATGGTACGACAAGCTCCTTAAGATATGATGGAGCATCACCAATCAAGGCTTTGTAGGTTAAGAGAAGAATTTTAAAAGTGATTCTTGATTTTACTGGGAGCCAGTGCAGAGCAGCTAGTGCAGGGTGATGTGATCTCTTTCTTAGTTTTAGTGAGAACACGAGCTGCAGCATTCTGGATCAACTGGAGGGACCTAAGAGATTTATTAGAGCAGCCTGCTAATAAGGAGTTGCAGTAATCCAGTCTCAAGTAACGAACGTGAACCAATTTTTCTGCATCTTTGAGACAAGATGTGCCTGATTTTGAAATATTACGTAGATGAAAGAATGCAGTCCTTGAGATTTGCTTTACGTGGGAGTTAAAGGACAAGTCGATCAAAGATAACGCCAAGATTCTTTACAGTGGTGTTGGATGCCAGGGCAATGCCGTCTACAGAATCCACATCACCAGATAATTGATCTCTGAGGTGCTCAGGGCCGATTAAAATTACTTCGGTTTGTCTGAGTTTAACATCAAAGTTGCAGGTCATCCATGTTTTTATGTCTTTAAGACATGCTTGAATTTTACAGAGTTGGTTGCTCTCCTCTGGTTTTATCGATAAATATAGTTGAGTGTCATCTGTATAACAATGAAAGTTTATGGAGTGTTTCCTGATAATATTGCCCAAAGGAAGCATGTATAAGGTAAATAAAATTGGTCCAAGCACAGAACCTTGTGGAACTCCGTGATTAACGTTGGTGGTTATCGAGGCGTCATCGTTTACAAATACAAACTGAGATCGATCTGATAAATAGGATTTAAACCAAATTAGTGCCGTGCCTGAAATGCCAATCGACTGCTCCAGTCTCTGTAACAGGATGTCATGGTCAATGGTGTCGAATGCAGCACTAAGGTCTAACAAGACCAGGACAGAGAGGATCCTTTATCTGCTGCCATTAAGAGGTCATTTGTAATTTTCACCAGTGCCGTCTCGGTGCTGTGGTGTTTTCTAAATCCTGATTGAAATTTCTCAAATAAACTATTATGATGTAGAAAGTCGCACAACTGATTTGCGACCACTTTCTCAAGGATCTTGGAGAGGAAGGAGAGGTTAGAGATCGGTCTGTAGTTAGCCAATACCTCTGGATCCAGAGTGGGCTTCTTCAGGAGAGGTTTAATAACAGCCACCTTGAAGGAGTGTGGTACGTGGCCTGTTAGCAGAGACACATTGATAATATCTAATAGAGAGCCGCCAATTAAAGGCAAAGCGTCTTTAAGCAGCCTCGTCGCGATGGGGTCAAGAGACAGGTAGACGTGTTAAGTAGAAACCGTTGAAAATAATTGGTCACGGTTGATAGGAGAAAATCCTCAAATATACACCAGGGCATACAGCGGTTTCCAAGGCCATTCCACTTGAGAACAGATTGGCACTGGTTATGGGCAAGAGATTATTAATCTTGTCCTAATAGTTAAAATCTTTTCATTAAAAGAAGTTCATAAAGTCATTACCACTAAGGTTTATAGGAATGCTCGGCTCCACAGAGCTGTGACTCTCTGTCAGCCTGGCTACAGTGCTGAAGAGAAACCTGGGGTTATTTTTATTTTTTTCTATTATTGATGAGTAATAGGCTGCTCTGGCATTACGGAGGGCCTTCTTATATGTTTTAAGACTATCTCGCCAAACTAAGCGGGATTCTTCGAGATTAGTTGAACGCCATATCGTTCAAGCTTCGTGACGTTTGCTTCAGTTTGCGGGTCTGAGGGTTATACCAGGAGCAAACCTCCTCTTCCTCACTGTCTTCTTCTTCAGAGGGCTATCGAGTCAGTGTCATTCTCAGAGAGCCTATGGCACTGTCAACAAGATGATCAATCTGGGACGGACTAAAGTTAGACCAGGAGTCCTCTGTTATATTGAGACGTGGTATCGAATCAAATACAGAAGGAATCGCTTTAAATTTAGCTACAGCACTATCAGTTAGACATCTAGTGTAGAAACTTTTGACTAACGGAGTACACTCCGTAGTATAAATTCAAAAGTTATGAGGTTGTGGTCTGACAGAAGAGGATTCTGTGGGAAGGCGTTCAAATGCTCAATGTCAACGCCATAAGTAAGAACAAGATCAAGCGTGTGGCCAAAGCTGTGAGTGGGTTTCTGTACTCTCTGACAGAAGCCAATCGAGTCCAACAAGGAGATGAATGCAGCACTAAGGCAATCATTATCAACATCCACATGGATATTAAAATCTCCAACAATAATAACTTTATCGGTTTTAAGAACCAAACTTGATATAAATTCTGAGAATTCAGATATAAACTCTGAATATGGACCTGGTGGCGGTACAGAATCACAAATCGAATTGGCTGTAGTGTTTTCCAGGTTGGATGTGAAAGACTAAGAACAAGGCTTTCAAATGAGGTGTAGTGTAATTTTGGTTGAGGATTAATTAATAGGCTCGATTCAAAGATGGCTGCTACTCCACCTCCTCGACCGGTGCCTCGAGGAATGTGAGTATTAATATGACTTGGAGGAGTCGATTCATTCAGGCAGACATATTCTTCATGGCTCAGCCAGGTTTCAGTTAGGCAACATAAATCAATGTGATTATCTGATATTAAATCATTCAGTAACACAGCTTTAGATGACAGAGATCGAATATTTAGGAGACCACATTTAATAGACCTATTTTGTTGCACTGCTGAAATAATTGTGTTAACTTGTATAAGGTTATTGTGTCGACCTCTTCTGCTTACTTTTGATTTATTTAATTGAAGTGGCATTGGAACAGACACAGTCTCTACTCTAAAGTCAAGGGTGGGTAACTGCTCGAATGGAAGAGCAGAGAAGGTGTTAAACTACAACTCTGCTCCCGGTTCCTGATCTGAACCCTGGGTTGTCATAGATTAAGTCCGGTGATCAACTTGGTCATATTCGCAGAAATGAGAGGCAGCTCCGTCCAACGTGGGATGAATGCGTCTCTCCTCATCAGATCAGGTTTTCCCAGAAAGTCTTCCAGTTGTCTCGTAGCCCATTATTCGCTGGGCACCACCTCGACAGCCAGCGGTTGAAAGACGACATTCGGCTATACAATTCGTCTGTCTGCAAATTTGGGAAGGCAGAGAAAATTACGGTGTCCGACAACGTCTTGGCATAAGCACACACCGATTCCACATTAATTTTAGTGAGTTCCGGCGGGCGGGCTCGGCGTCATTACCACCGGCGTGTATTACAATCTGACTGTATCTCCGCTTATCCTAAGCCAGCAGCTTCAAACAAGACTCCACGTCGCCCGCTCTGGCCCCGGAGGCCTACGACTCTGGTCCGTGGCCGCTATTTTCACGTTCCTGACTATAGAGCTCCCGATAACCAGGGTGTGTTCCTCAGCGGGTGTGTCGCTGAGCAGGAAAACTGGTTCGAAAGCGTGAAGTGGTTGGTGCACAGCGGGCTTCTGTGTAGACTTCGACTCCTGCGAACAGTTACCCAACCATCCGGCTGCACGGTTACCGCCGGGGCACAGCTAACAGCTGACTGTAGCTCCGCGCCGACTACGGGAGAGGGCGGGCTAACTAGCATAGCTGTCTGAGCTTCGATAGCGCGGAGCCGTGCATCTAACCCACTTAGACCTGCCTCCAACCTAGCAAATAAACTACACTTGTTGCATGTATCGTTATCATTAAGGGAGGCAGGGGGATAACTATACATGAGACACACTGAGCAAGAGGGAGCGGGAGGGAGAGAAGAAGAAGTCATGCTCGCTGTTGAGCTGGCAACCAAAGCTTACCGGAAGATAAATTATATGTACTGCAAACAGAGCTTGCGAGGTCAGAGCTGAGCCAACGTTTTCTATGACATATCTGCCTCTGCCAGGCCATATCTAAGGTGCGTCCTATGTCCTGGAGTGGCGAATGTTTATATTGCGTAAGAACTGTATGGGATGGAAAGGATGTTTCCAGGTTTCAGCAAACCACAAGGTGTCACTAGGCAAACAGAGTTATGGCTTGTGGAAAAAAACACAACATTATGGTCGCAAAATGAATTAAAATATATTTTGTATTACTCAGGATGGACTCAGAATGGGTTCAGAGGATGGTTGATTATGTCCAATAATACCTGATAATGGACCCCAGTCAGCTATCGCCAAATAGCAAGAGACGCTAATTACATTCTTAGTCTAAAAATATGAATTAGTACAACTTTAAATAAGCAGCGTGTGCTTCTTCCACTTCTATTCACACGCGGTTACACAAACCAATGAGCCCCACTGAACGTTCATAATGTGGATCGATCACAGTTACCTGTGGACCAATCACACGGCAGAACACTGACCAGCCGGCCTATGAACTACCTATACCAAAACCTCTTTATCACACTATAATGATACATGTAGACATGTGCATGGTGACAATGCGCATGCACATATACACATTCATTACACACATATAAATACACACACTGATACACATGTATGGCGCTTGTGAGGAAATGGTGAAGAGAGGGAAAGAAAGAAAGAGAGTGATGAGAGTCAGTCAGTCAGGCTCATTGAATGTGTTCATGTAACTCTGTAACGTTGTTAAGTTGTAATACTTTATTCTGATTCTGTAGTCTTGAGCTTTAAATTAATACATATAGAAAGAGTGTATAATAGGAACTATTAGGGAGAATATTGATATGAATGTGTAATGAAGCAGAGGGGTACTGTTTACTCTATGCAAATGTACATGGCAAGAAGTAATGTATGTAGCATGAGAGTGAATGTTAGTTCGTATTTCAGATCGTCGAAGCCGGTTGAAGCCCGTGAAGTGACTTTAATGCGGACAATAACAGACGGGACTTTTATTGTGAAAATACTTGTTTACTGACTTGACCGGAAGTGACGTCTTGCCCCGGGGGTCGTGACGTTTGACCGCTCCATTTTGATTCCGGACTTTTATCCAGTAGGAAGGTGTTAGAGGCTGAACTACCTTTGAGAGGAGGTGATTGGCTGATTAGCGACTAAGACTCTGGACTGGGGAAAGATCGTTCTCGTTGGTCTTGACCCGGTTCCTTCGAGCTTGAGCCCGCATCTCCACTATAAGAGTCATTGAAACTGGGCCCTTGGCAGATGATGGACATCAGACTCCGGATGCGCGTGAATTAAGTTTAACGATATTTAACGGCAAGAAGTGTAGACAAACAATCGAGTCTCAGGATCGTGGGTTTCGTGGTGATGCGGGCTCAAGCTCGAAGGACCCGGCTATCAAAATGGAGAGGTCAAACATCACGACCCCCGGGTCAAAACATCCCTTCCGGTCAAGTCACTAAACAAGTATTTTCACAATAAAAGTCCCGTCTGTTATTGTTCGCATTAAAGTCACTTCACGGGCTTCAACCGGCTTCGACAATCTGAAATACTAACTAACATTCATTCTCATGCTACATACATTACTTCTTGCCATTTACATAGAGTAGACATTACCCCTATGCTTCATAACACATTAACAACAATATCAATATTCTCCCTAATATTTCCTATTATAATATCTTTCTATCTGTATTAATTTAAAGCATAAGACTTCCTCTGCACATGTGCAATATCAAAATAAACAATTACAACCTAACACCACGAAACCCACGATCCCGAGCCTCGATTGTTTGTCTACACTTCTTGCCGTTAAATATCGTGAAACTTAATTCACGCGCATCCGGAGCCTGATGACCATCATCTGCCAAGTGCCCAGTTTCGGTAACTCTGAAAAAATGCTTAATTCTGGTCACATGACATCTATTGAATAATGCACAAAACTCTACGGAGGAAACAGAACTCGACTTTGAGCTTCTGGAATCGTGTTGCCGCCGCTCCTCGTGCACCGATGAGCAAAGCGCCTCCGCTTTCCGCTCGGATCGCCTTTCGAGATGCTTCGCCGCGAATCGTATTTTCCTCCTCGATGACGCAGCACTTCGTCCGTTATGAATCAGACTGGGAAATGTTATGACCGTGGAACAAACCGCGGCGGGTATGGCTGCAATCAGTGCGTCTCCACTTCACGAGGCGGTGGAGCTGACGCGATTGCGTTTCACCGGAGTTTTTTTTTTTACCTCGCGCGACGTAATGTGACGAAGACGTCGATTGATTGATTACGATGTTTGCGTGCAGCTTGAACTCCGCTGTAGCTGCAAGAAAAAATAAAGTTCCCCCCCGAGATCTGCCAGCCTCATTGGAGTTATGTTTGACTACTTTTCATTGTGTGTAAATGTGTGTCATTATATTAAGATTAATGATGATATATTGTGGGCCGTGAGTCGATGTTAAAGGAAACGTTAGCTACTGATAGTGGCCACTCATAGAGTATTTACACATGTCTGTAGAGATGCAATATTTTTTATGTTACAGCCTTTTTGGTTTAACATATTAGTGTTTTTGCTTTATGCCGTTAGTGCGTCACTTGTAACGACATCATTTGAATGTGTGTTCTACGCGAACCCCTTTCCCAGAGATTGAACCCTCGTCGTGTAGCACCCTCCGAGTCACTCTCAGGTAAACACCGTTAGCTCTACCAGCACCTTTAGCGCTGCTAGTACCGTTAGCTGTCATCACCGTTAGCTCTGCCAGCACCGCTAGCTCTGCTAGTACCGTTAGCTCTGCCAGCACTGTTAGCTCTGAAAGCACCGTTAGCTCTGCCAGTGCCATATATCTCGAATTTAGCGCCTATAAATGAAGAACCATTTCCTTAAAGAATAATTTCAAAGAATCTATATCGGTGCCTCAAATGAAAAGATGTTCTTCAGTAGGTGAAGGTTTTTCATAGAACCACAAAGGCTTTTAAAGAACAATTTTAGAACCCTTATTGTTCTGTGTGCATTCTCTCTCAAAGTTACTATCTCAAGAGAATTTATATTCTGTAGTCCGGTTGCTTTGTCGAGTGAAGTAGTTGTTCTTTTACCAACCTGCTGTTGTCGTATTGCAGGCTTCATGCAGCCGCGGTACTTTCCCTGAGCGTGGATGCGGTTCCTCTTCCCGGCGCTACATTGGCCCAGTAATACTCTGACAGATGGAAGTCATCCGGTTCAACCAGAGGCCCCGCCGGAGCAACCAGGGGTTAAGTGTTTTGTTCAAGGGCACCTCGGCAGGCAACAGCTTCCGTCACGATACCCTCCCCCCGGATTCATCTCACTGGGAGCAAACTGGCAACCGTCCAGTTAGAGAAGCTCGAGAAGCACGGACGAGATTTGTTGCACCGCCACTGGCCAACGTTTACAAAAATAAATGAAAAAAAAGGATATTAAACGGTGCATCTCAGGCAGTAATTATATTTCTAATATAATTTTTCACACAATTCTGAAGTTAAAGAGTCAAGTTCAACTTTCCAGACGATGTGAACTACCGGGTAACGCAATCTCAAAATGTCCTCGTGGATTCTCTTGATTTTAAGTTCCCTGCAGCCTGTGAAACGCCGACTGATGGAAACGGAGTCCAAAAGATGCTGCACCGGCTCGACCCTCCGCATCGAGGCCTCGGGGGAGCCTCAGAGACATGGCGCGACTTCACTAATGATGGAGGGGGGGGATGTTTCATCTCTCCATCACATCCCAAACTGTCTCTCTGTCTGTCACTCGGTTGTGTGTTCAATTGAATTCAGTTCATTTTATACAGCCCAAAATCAAAAAAGTGAAGAAACCTTCAGGAGAGCAACAGAGGAGGATCCCTCTCCAGGATTAAGCATTTCTGAGTTACATCAACAACTTTAAATGAATATGACAGAGTGTATGAATGTTTTAGAGGAGCTTCAGCAAGTGAAAATGAATAACAGCTAGCTGTTAGATATTTTGTTAGAAACGGGCTCCAGTGAGCGAGAGTGGGAACGAAGGAATTCGAAATTACAAGAAATATCTATTGACATCTCTCTATTCTTTGCAGGAATTTATATATATATATTTATTCATTTTCACATTGAATGGTATGTTTGGCATTGAACTAGTTCAACTTCATCTCAGTGATGGAGTCCAAATAAGCAGAACATATCACGATGACCCTGACATGATGTCTCTAACAGGAGATCCAGGGTGTGCACAAACATCTCCATGCATTCCGCCCCCCCCCCCCCTTCTTTGAATCCTACAAACGCCCCTGCACACAGAAAAATAGTGGTTCTTATATGGTTCTTTAAAAGGCTTTGTGATTCTACGAAGAACCATCACCGACTGAAGAACCCTTTTTTCATTTGATACACCTTTACAGGTTATTTGAAGAACTTTTTAAGGAAATCGTTCTTTAAAGAACCCTGTTTTGAAAGGTTCTTTGTGGAACCAGAAATGGTGTCTTAAAGAACCATTTTAAGGTTCTTTGAGACACCTTTATAGGTCCTTTGAAGGTGCTCTTTAAGGAAATGGTTCTTTAAAGAACCCTGGTTTGAAAGATTCTTTATGGAATCAGAAATGGTGCCTAAAGAACCTTTTTAAGGTTCTTTGAGACACTTTTATACCTTGAAGGTACTCTTTAAGGAGATGGTTCTTTAAAGAACCCTGTTTTGAAAGGTTCTTTGTGGAACCAGAAATGGTGCCTTAAAGAACCATTTTAAGGTTCTTTGAGACACCTTTATAGGTCCTTTGAAGGTGCTCTTTAAAGAACCCTGGTTTGAAAGGTTCTTAATGGAATCAGAAATGGTGCCTAAAGAACCTTTTTAAGGTTCTTTGAAGGTACTCTATAAGGAAATGGTTCTTTAAAGAACCCTGGTTTGAAAGGTTCTTCGTGTAACCAGAAATGGTTCTTCTATCTATGGCATCACTCTAAAGAACCATTTTTGGTTCCAGATGGCACCTTCATGGTTCTGTGTGTTCTTGCTGCCACTACTTTCTTGTTCATGTATCTGAACCAGCTCCTTCAGATTGTTGCACAATCGAGTTTACCTGTGGCGGTACCATTGTTTATTGTTGTTTGGTTGCGTGCAGGTGAGATCACTGCTCGAAGAGAAATGAACGTGTACCTTGAGTTCAGGATACAGAAGAGCATCCATATAGTTTATTAAAATGTGATGTCCTTGAAAAAAGTCAATTTCCAGATGCATCCAAATCTGCTCTGACTCAGGTGTGTGGTCAACCCAACTTAATCATAAATTCCAAGCTTGTGCTCGATTGTTATAATTTGCATAATGCCCCGAAGCAATAAGCGCAGGTGTTGTGCCGTGTGCAAATACCCAGGGACACATTTGAGAATTTGGAGAGAGGCCACGGAAGAAAAAAAAGCAGGAAGAGGAATAACTTCTGCAGCCGGACGCCAGACATCTGAGTGTTATGTAAGAAATCAGAATAAACATGCGGGCAATATCATCCAAGGGTTTATAGAAATTCGGAAATAAAGTCTGATTTTAAGATATACATGTGTTTATATTTAATTCCTCAAATTAAAAAAGTGTCAAGATATTTGGTCTTCTCGTCTTGTGCCCTTGACCATGAACATTAAATAAGAGCAAACATAAGAGAACATTGGTGAATCTGAAATAAATGGATAACAACAAAATAAGAATAAACCGTGAATAATAACAAAACATATAAATATGTTGGTGTTGCCTCACATTGTTTCTCATTTAGCACACATGGTTTCTGCTGCTATACCTTGTATATACCTTTATTTGGTCTCGTAAGATGTTTTATATATATATATTTTTTTAAGATTTAAATCGCCAGAAAGTCCAGAGTGTGTATAGTCTGTGTTCACACCGTTCACTCCATCACAGCACCTTGTAATCCCGTCTTTATCTCAGGACTGTGGCCACTGGGCTGCCGTCACACAAAGATTGGCTCTTGCTGCGAAGACATTACTTTCCCTTATCCACCTTGTGGAAAAAAAAAAAAAGTGTCTTACAATACCTTCAAACAAATTTTCTTTAAGGCTCCAATTCTGGTTCCACAAAGAACCATTTCAAACCAGGGTTCTTTAAAGAAACATTTCCTGAAATAGTTCTTTAAATAAGCTATAAAGGTGTTTTGAAGAACACATAGTTTCTTGATGTTCTACAAGAAAGTGTCTTAGAACACAAGACTTACACGTTTCATGAGATGTTCATGAATACCTGACGCTTTCATCCCTTTACTGCCACTATTTCTGGTTCCACAAAGAAACTTTCAATCTAGGGTTCTTTTGAGAACCTTTTCCTTAAATAGTTCTTCAAAGAACCTATAAAGGTGTTTCAAAAAACCTTTAGTAAATGGTTCTTGTAGGCACCATTTCTGGTTCTACAAAAAAACCTTTTAATCTAGGGTTCTTTAACCCTCCTGTTGCCTTAGGGTTAATTTGACCCCATTCAATGTTTAACCCTCCTGTTACCTTTATATTTACTGACATATTTTACCCTTGCAATTAAAACCTCCAGAAAATTATTAGAAGTAATATTGCTTCCCAAGTTTAAGTGTGAGGTACTTTATGTTTGTTTGTTGACTACCTAAATAGCCCTTTAAATATATAAAAAAGTTGATATTTCTTATATGTTTGACACAGTGAAATACAGCCTGGGGTCAAATTGACTCGAAAGAACACCGACATTAAACATTGAATGGGATCAAATTGACCCGAAAGGTAACAGGAGGGTTAAAGAAACATTTCCTTAAATAGTTCTTCAAAGAACCTATAAAGGTATCTAAAAAAACTTGTGAAAGAATGTTTCTTTATGGCACAATTTCTGGTTCGATAAAGAACTTTTCAAACCCGGGTTCTTTAAAGAACCCTTTCCTTAAATAGTTCTTCAAAGAACCTATAAGATGTCTCAAAGAACCTTCAAACATTATTTCTTTAAGGCACCATTTCTGGTTAGACAAAGAACCTTTAAAACCAGGGTTCTTTAAAGAACCATTTCCTTAAAGAGTTCTTCAAAGAACCGATAAAGGTGCCTCAAAGAAGAAGAACCTTCTGTCAAGGATGCGCTCACACTCATATAAACACACACACATACACACACAATAGGTTTTCCAATCACACTTGTTCATAAGGTGCATACACACACAGACACACATACACACTCTCAACAAGAAAGAATGAGAATCAAGACTGGAGTGTAATTGCGACCTCAATCCATTGATTACAGGAAGTGAAGCGGAGAGCAGATGATCAGCGGAGTCGGCTGATTGGCCCGAAGCTGACGTCTTTAATTCACTGCAGTCAGCCAGAGGACACAGCCGGATGAGGGAGTGCATACAACCGGCTGCCCGTCTACACACAGCCTCTCCCATACGCGGCCAGCAAACAGCTTAACGAGTGTGTGTTCCGTCTCACCACTGCCTCCACGCAGTCGTCTCATGGAGAGTTCCACGGTCAAGACATCCATCACACGCGTATCTGGCACTTAATCCCACAGGCTGAACATTCCTCAGGAACAATCACAAAACAGAGCTTCCTGAACAAGATAACAGCCAATCTTCAGCTGACGATCCGATGGGGAACTGCAAGAAGCGGAGAGATTCGCTCCTATTTGATATAGGAAGGAACCTGTGTGCAGGCTGGACATGATTTTAAGCACAAATAAAAAAGAAGAACCTGCAACTTTGAGGCAGTAAAGGGATGAAACCGTCAGTGTGGCAGCTGTCTCCAATTTGGCCTCGGCTGCTGGTGATTGGCAATCAGTCAGCAGCCGAGGCCAAATTGGAGACAGCTGCCACAGTCAGGTATTCATCAACAGCTCATGAAGCGTGTAAGTCTTGTGTTCTGGGACACTTTCATGTAGAACATCAATAAACTGTGTATTCTTTGAGACACCTGTATAGGTTCTTTGAAGAACTCTTTAAGGAAATGGTTCTAGAACCCTGGTTTGAAAGGTTCTATGTGGAACTAGAAATGGTGCCTTAAAGAACCATTTTTAAGGTTATTTGAGAACCCTTTATTTTGTATTTGAAGAACTCTTAAGGGAAATGGTACTTTAAAGAAACATTTTGGGAAGGTTCTTTGAGACACCTTTATAGGTTCTTTAAATAACTATATAAGGAAATCGTTCTTTAAAGAACCCTGTTTTGAAAGGTTCTTTGTGGAACCAAAAATGGTGCCTTGAAGCACCCTTTTTTCAGGTTCTTTAAGACATCCTTATAGGTTCTTTAAAGACCTTTTTAAGGAAATGGTTCTTTAAAGAACCCTGGTTGGAAAGGTTCTTCGTGGGACCAGAAATGGTGCATTAAAGAACCATTTTTTCAAGGTTCTTTAAAAAAAATCCACTTTTGGCCTCTGCGCAGGCTGAAAATGCTTGTAAGCGCATCAAAAGAAGAACAGGCATCTTTGAGGTGGCATATATAGACAAGAGAGGAAGTAGTCTTTAATATCGGAGCTCTGCCCGACTGTGTGGCTCCGCCTCCCCGCATCACTGGAGCTGAACGCCTTTGTTCAGAGACAGAAGCTCCTCATCGGAGATTAGCACGGATCGAGCCGAGTGGCTGTTCAGCGGGCGAGGGGGCCACTCATTGGGAAGTACTGATGTTTTACTTCCACCTGAACCAGGACCTCAATTTCAATCACACGAATGGAGGAGTCCACTAGAGCGGACGGCAACACGACTCACGGACACGCCGCCATTGCAGGCGTAACCCGGTGAACACACAGGCCTCTATACATGCTCTACGTTTGCCTTTCCATCCCTTGATATCTATTCATCATCCCATGCCACCTCTTTAGGGTTGGGGGGCATTGCGGTAGTAATACCTAAAAGACTGTGCAGTTAATCAAAATTCAATTAAATTTTTGGCCTTTATTCCTGGCTGGTCCTCGCCGGGAGAATTCTCCTCCGTGATTGGTGCGCCCCGGCCGGCTCAAGGGAAAGACCCGGGGTGAAGGTCGCCTGGAAGTCGCCTCTCGGTGCAGAGGGAGCGAGCTCTCTGCTGCCGGCACGACTGTCAAGTGGGCCGGACCGAAGCACAATCTGGACTTTTGATCAAATGACGCCTCCACCGCTATTTGAATAATTCTAACAGCTACACAATACTTTCCTTTAAAAGCTTCAGTCCCTGTGTAACGGATCTTCGTAGATGATTTGGCGTGCGACTTTCTGCTGGTGAAACTTTTCGGCGAATAAACATGAACCAAAACTCTTGAATAAATACCACCTTAAGAGCATTAGCCTCATACGGGTCCATTAAAACTATGAAACTTTATATATAATACGCATCCGTCCGTAACATCTGTAGCCGTACCGTTTGTATTTTAACATAAAAGAAAGGTGCGCTTCCTTTTAACATTTCAAAATAAAAGTCTGATTTAACTCTAGGAGGAAGTAGATTAAAACGTCTATCACGCAGATACAAAATCAGGCAATCAACACAGAACAACAAACCTTTCATGGGGTTATTTACACCCTGTTTCGTGTCAATGGAAATACGTCCTGTTGTTTTCTTAGTTGAGTTTCCAGTGAGCAGTACGGAATATCTTCTTTAGCCGACACTGAGCTGTGTACAGATCCTTTACCAATTCAATTTGATTTACTTCTTCGTAGCATCGCCGTGAGGATTCATCATCGTCATCATCATCATCATCATCGTCGTCGTCATCATCGCAGCATAGATCAACAGAGTCTCGAGGGGGAAACCCACAGACGTCTCCACACAGCGGGAGGCCATCGGGCAGATCGTTTGCAACCGTTTCAACAATAACTGGAAATTATCAAATTAGCTATTGCAATGAAATCCATCTGCGGCTGCCGAGTCCCCGTCGACGATGAGCGGAGAGCGGAGAACCTCCACGATACGCAGGCCACAGATTACCGCTTTAACCTCTACTCTAATGAAGTGGCTGTGGGTGAGATGTGTGGCGGGTAATAAATGAGCATAACATAAATCTGCTGAAGTGCCGCCTCGTCATGCTCAGCGTTGGAGTGTCTGTGAAGTGTCGGTGAAGCCAGAGATGCACACGGAAACATGAAGGTGCCATCTGGCACTGAAAATGGTTCTTCAGTGTGATGCCATAGAACAGGGGTGGCCAACCAGTCAGAGACTAAGAGCCACATTTTTTACTGTGTCACCGCAAAGAGCCACATCATACACATATGTGTGCGCGCGCACACGCACACACACACACCTCTGATCAGCCAGATTTGTTGTAAATGTCACACACCAACATGATAATGACAGAAATGGACTCCTACAGTACTAAGACAACAGGTCTGTCATGTTCAACAATGAACATTGTGTACACTGTCTCACGCACACACACAAACACACATTATCTCAGTTCAACCAAGTCCACAAACAAAAATAGAATAATTTACAATAGCGTTTTTCTTTTACTATGCATGTTGCATAGTGGGACTTATGGGATTCCTTGCCTTGAACAATCCTCTTCAAATCTGGCTTAATTCCGTTGTTGCCACTCGAAGCAATTCCTTCACATGGTGTCAATCAGAACAGGTGTCCGAAAATCGAGCGGTGCACTTGGGGGGGGGCTGGAGTAATCAAACGCCCACCAATAAACCACTGGCGAAGAGAGTGTTCGACATTCGGATGCGGTTCTCCGCAACGCTGCTCTTACACCGTGTCCGCTGAATTGAGGCGGCTGGCGAAAGCGTCACCGTAAACTACTTTAGCCATAGTGCGGGACATCCAGCTGCCCATAATGCGGCGTTCATGGCGTAAGTGCAGTGTTTGATTTTCGGACACTTTCATTCGCGTAACCCACCGTAGAACGGCCCGCTCGACATTCGGATGTGGTCTTTCCGCGTTTGGCCCACGAGTTTGAGACCCGTGCCCTACTGGGAAACTTTGCGTTTTTTTCATCTCACGCATGCGCGTTTGACGAAAAATACCGTATTGAACTCAAGCATAGCGAACACGCACATACAAAAAAACACAAACTTAGATATGAACGTAAGAGCCGAATGACACCAGGCAAAGAGCCGCATGAGGCTCGCGAGCCGCGTGTTGGCCACCCCTGCCATAGAAGAACCATTTTTTTTCCTCAAAGAACCTTTCAAACCAGGGTTCTTTAAAGAACCATTTCCTTGAATAGTTTGACAACAAACCTATAAAGGTGTCTCAAAGAACCTTCAAAAACGGGTTCTTTAAAGCACCATTTCTGATTCCACAAAGAACCTTTCAAACCAGGGTTCTTCAAAGAACCTATAAAGGTGTCTCAAAGAACCTTCACAAAATGGTTCTTTAAAGCACTATTTCTGGTTCCACAGAGAACCTTTCCAACCAGGGTTCTTTAAAGAACCATTTCTGGTTTCACAAAGAACCTTTCAAACCAGGGTTCTTTAATGAACCATTTCTGGTTTCACAAAGAACCTTTCAAACCAGGGTTTTTCAAAGAACCTATAATGGTATCTCAAAGAATCTTAAAAATGGTTCTTTAAGTCGCCATTTTTGGTTCTACAAGGAACCTTTCAAACAAGGGTTCTTTAAAGAACCATTTCTTTAAATAATTCTTCAAAGAACCTATAATGGTGCCTTTAAAGGAAAAAATGGTTCTTCAGTGATGGTTCTTTGTAGAACCACACAGCCTTTTACAGTTTTTTTCGTTAGCTAAGCGACAGCGGGCACAACTGGAGTCACATGTGCAAAACTCTAACTCCAGTCTGCACAGCAGCAGTTCATGTGGACCAAACTCTAGTTTGTTTTTCATTGCTTGAACACAGTTTTCGAAACTCTAACACTTCATGACTTTAACCACAACCTGCACAACACTGAGGATCTACAGCACTTTGTTCAAATGCAACACACTGCTGTCACCATGGGAACCACACATTCAAAACGGAATAGAGTTCAGCCTGGTGCCTTTCAAACACTGATGATTGCAATTTCAGCTGAAAGGCTAAGCAGGTGTCTTGTTTTAGACTTGTTACTGAACACACACACACATATATATATGTATCTATATGTATATATATATATATTACAGTATATATAGGTAGAGCTCAGAAAGACTCATTTTGGAAATGGAACAAGGAAGACGGGTTCGTGGAGGGAGAAGGGTGGCAGAGAGAGAGGGGGATGCGTGGAGGAAGACAAAGAGCTGTTATTCCAGATGAAATAAGGGCTCCACTTCTAGACCATGTCATGTAATGTCGTGAACAAAGTGTCTGGTCACCACCCACATGACCAAATGTCTCTTTTGGAAGCCATCGTGCCGGATGTGAGGACACGAGTCCAGAGGACTGCCAGGGATGGATAAGGCCCTCCAGAAGGTTCTTCCCAGGTGGCAAGAGAGAACATGAGATGTGATGTTGATGAAAACAGGTGGCCTGATGCTAGAGAGAGGCAGGATTAGCCCCTCAATTATTTGTTCGAATTACAGTATGTACTTTTTGTTTCTACATTTTTTTTCTCATAACTGTAATTCCGTAAATTACTACAGACTATTGAAGCAAACTGCTAATTTTCATTTACCTTAAAGAATTGTTATGTTCTAAAAAATGTAATAAATCATGTGAAAGAATGTCACTCTTTTCTATGAAGAAAATATTACTTTGTTTGAAGTCACTGAAATTGTTCAAACTGTAAAGATGAAAAGTTAGTATTTTCTGTATTGGTGTTTGATGCTCGTGTTTTTACTCTCAGTGTGTTCTGAGTGACAGTGTATGTTACCTCAGTGTGTGTTACCTCAGTGTGTGTTACCTCAGTGTGTGTTACCTCAGTGTGTGTTACCTCAGGGAGGGCTGTGCAGAGTGTTTGGCTGCACTGAGCGTGTTTTCAGCCATGTGTTAAGAGTTGTGTTGCTTGGAATGAGTTTTGCAGGTGATGTGAACTGTTTAGCTCAGGTGACTGTTGGTAGTGCAGACTGTGGTTAGAGTTTTGCACATGTGACTCCAGTTGTGCCCGCTGTCGTTTAGCAATCGAAAAAAACTGTAATGAACCATTATTTTACCGTGTGTGGTTATGAAAGTCATAATAAAGAGATATACATGTGCAATTATTACACAGCAGGGCTTTTATAAACCACGCTGGCTTTATTTGACATGTGGCGTTATGCACATGGGATCTCCTCTAAAAGCAAATAAATATTTCATACACACCGTTTCCATGAATTCCATTTATTATCAAAAACACACAAGCGCTTGATAGACGGTGAAAAGATGGCTATAAAAACTATTAAGAAAACACTATCAGCCACAGGACGTCATACGCCAGGGCTTCAAGACGCTGAGTGCTCTGACAAGCATCCAGTCGATGATTGATGGAGTGTGTGTGTGTGTGTGTGTGTGTGTGTGTGTGTGTGGTGACCCAGGACAGAGGATAAAGGGGCTAACATGGTGCCTCAACTGTAAACCTCTTTATAAAAGACACTAAAGGCAAAGCTGGATCATTGACTCAATGCTTGAGCCACTTTTTCTATTTTGACATCACAAAATAGTTTTTGTCTGTCACAAAACAAGAATCTATAAACATTTAGTCATGAAACATTGAAGATGAAAGCAATATCATGTCAATGTATAATTTAAACTAGGAGTCAGACCACACGTTGTTTGTATGGGTGGTTTAACATGGACACTTTTTATATTCATTTGTGCATTTTGACAAAACACAACCACACAATACATGGATGGGTCGGCCTGCTACCCTACTCTAGAGACTTTTACCATACTTTAGAGACTTTTACCATACTCTAGAGACTGCTACCATACTTTAGAGACTTTTACCATACTTTAGAGACTTTTACCATACTCTAGAGACTTTTACCATACTTTAGAGACTTTTACCATACTCTAGAGACTTTTACCATACTTTAGAGACTTTTACCATACTCTAGAGACTTTTACCATACTTTAGAGACTGCTACCCTACTCTAGAGACTTTTACCATACTTTAGAGACTTTTACCATACTCTAGAGACTTTTACCATACTTTAGAGACTGCTACCCTACTCTAGAGACTTTTACCATACTTTAGAGACTTTTACCATACTTTAGAGACTTTTACCATACTCTAGAGACTTTTACCATACTTTAGAGACTGCTACCCTACTCTAGAGACTTTTACCATACTTTAGAGACTTTTACCCTACTCTAGGGACTTTTACCATGCTTTGGGACTTTTACCCTACTCTAGGACTTTTACCATGCTTTGGGGACTTTTACCATACTCTAGGGACTTTTACCATGCTTTAGGGACTTTTACCCTACTCTAGGGAC